>NC_090252.1:21065691-21103191 GCF_037325665.1 Littorina saxatilis | reverse complement strand
AGAGAGAGAGAGAGGTTTGTCTTTCGCTGGGGTATGCAGTGCCTTGGCGTTGCACATCTACTTAATTATATGTTTTTGGAATCAGCAAATGATGGAAAATAAGATAAACGTAAATTTGGATCGTTTTATACATGTTTATTTTTTTTTACAATTTTCAGATTTTTAATGACCAAAGTCATTAATCAATTTTTAAGCCACCAAGCTGAAATGCAATACCGAAGTCCGGGCTTTGTGGAAGATTACTTGACCAAAATTTCAACCAATTTGGTTGAAAAATGAGGGCGTGACAGTGCCGCCTCAACTTTCACGAAAAGCCGGATATGACGTCATCAAAGACATTTATCAAAAAATTGATAAAAACGTTCGGGGATATCATACCCAGAAACTCTCATGTCAAATTTCATAAAGATCGGTCCAGTAGTTTAGTCTGAATCGCTCTACACACACACACACACACACACACGCACACACGCACGCACACACGCACATACACCACGACCCTCGTTTCGATTCCCCCTCGATGTTAAAATATTTAGTCAAAACTTGACTAAATATAATAACAAGTCGCGTAAAGCGAAAATACAATATTTAGTCAAGTAGCTGTCGAACTCACAGAATGAAACTGAACGCAATGCCATTTTTCAGCAAGACCGTACACTCGTAGCATCGTCAGTCCACCGCTCATGGCAAAGGCAGTGAAATTGACAAGAAGAGCGGGGTAGTAGTTGCGCTAAGAAGGATAGCACGCTTTTCTGTACCTCTCTTTGTTTTAACTTTCTGAGCGTGTTTTTAATCCAAACATATCATATCTATATGTTTTTGGAATCAGGAACCGACAAGGAATAAGATGAAAGTAGTTTTAAATTGATTTGGACAATTTAATTTTGATAATAATTTTTATATATTTAATTTTCAGAGCTTGTTTTTAATCCGAATATAACATATTTATATGTTTTTGGAATCAGCAAATGATGGAGAATAAGATGAACGTAAATTTGGATCGTTTTATACATTTTTATTTTTTTTTACAATTTTCAAATTTTTAATGACCAAAGTCATTAATTAATTTTTAAGCCACCAAGCTGAAATGCAATACCAAAGTCCGGGCTTCGTCGAAGATTACTTGACCAAAATTTGAACCAATTTGGTTGAAAAATGAGGGCGTGACAGTGCCGCCTCAATTTTCACGAAAAGCCAACTTTGTGTGCAGACTCTCAAGAAGAGTCAACTTTGTGTGCAGACTCTCTTCGGTGTCCGAACCACCCCCCGTGTATACTACATTGGGTGTGCACGTTAAAGATCCCACGATTGACAAAAGGGTCTTTCCTGGCAAAATTGCTTAGGCACAGTTAATAATTGTCTACCATACCCGTGTGACTTGGAATAAGGCCGTGAAAGGTAAATATGCGCCGACATGGCTGCAATCTACTGGCCGTATAAAATTTCATCTCACACGGCATCACTGCAGAGCGCCTAGAACTGTACCCACGGAATATGCGCGATATAAGCCTCATTGATTGATGATTGATTGATTGATTGAAAAATGAGGGCGTGACAGTGCCGCCTCAACTTTCACGAAAAGCCGGATATGACGTCATCAAAGACATTTATCAAAAAAATGAAAACAACGTTCGGGGATTTCATACCCAGAAACTCTCATGTCAAATTTCATAAAGATCGGTCCAGTAGTTTAGTCTGAATCGCTCTACACACACACACACACACACACACACACACACACACACACACACACACACACACACACACACACACACACACACACACACAGACACACACACACGCACATACACCACGACCCTCGTTTCGATTCCCCCTCGATGTTAAAATATTTAGTCAAAACTTGACTAAATATAAAAAGCTGTTTAACAGCTGTGTTGTCAAATCGAGTTTTTTTCCAAAGTCAGTGTGGCGCCTGCGCAAAACTAATGCGCACAAGAAACGGCGTCTGCTATCAAAACCTGAAATCAACGCATCGACTCACAAACTGTCATTTTGTAAGTTTGGAACAACAAATAAAGGTTAGAATAGCTATATAATCGCTATTGTACTTTCAGCGTAGCAATAGGGTCCGATATTTAGACTCGAACAAGTATAATGCGACTCGTCTTCGACTCGTCGGCATTATACTTGTCTCGTCTAAATATCGGACCCTATTGCTACGCTGAAAACACAATAGCTGTTAATATTTTTGTTGTCATCAACTGTGACAAGTATAATTTGTAATCAACTGGGTTTTACAACGTAAAGCAAAACTCCGTCGCGATATAACCTTCGTGGTTGAAAACGACGTTAAACACTAAATAAAGAAAGAAAGAAAGCAAAACTAGAAGTGACAAGGTGCAACGGGAGGGGGATGCAGGTTGAAGTCTTGAACCCCCCTCATTGCTGACCTTATTGACAAAACAATACAACACACACGCACATGTACACACACACACACACACACACACACACACACACACACACACACACACACACACACACACACACACACATCCACACACACACCCATTCACACATATATACCTACAATCACATACACCCACTACAACTTACGGTAAACTATCAGTTCAATTCTGCTCGATCCATCACTATGGCTCTTACAGGTGTAGTTTCCACTGTCCGATTCTCGTGGATAGGTATTGAATAGCTTTAACCTTCGTCCATAGTCTGCTATGAACAATCTGCAACAGAAAAACTAGTATGTATTGCTTCACTGCATTTCAACTGTGAAGCCTTACAGCTAGGGGCTCACATCCATGAGAGGTGGCATAGGACAAATGTCCTGGACAGTGCAAAAGTTTGACATTTGTCCCAAATAAAACTAAATGAAAAGAACCTTTTTTTGTGGAAACAAAACGTACATTAACAGCATGGTTCTGTCTGCTTGTAGAGACACATCGCTTCGCAAAACATCCATAAAATAGCAAATCAAACTACTGTACATTACAAAATACTGACACTGTCCAAAGGAAAGCATATTCGGACAATGACCACTTTGTGACAAAAACAATAGGACATATTCTCCGATGGCCTTTGTCCTTGGCCTTGAAGTCCTAGCCATTAAAATCCGCAGTGATCAGACCATAAAAGCACTCAATTTTCCATTAATTGATCGAGAGAGAAATATGGAATATGTGTTAAAACTGGCAATGTATGCAGACGATGTATATATAAAGATATGTGCATTTGTATAAAAATCAGGACGCAAACTTCGAACCAGAAGCAGACAAAATCTGCAGCCACGTGTAGTACACGATTTTTATAAACAAAGATGTCATGTGACCTCAACGTCACTACAACGTGACTGCTAGCAGCCAATGGAAGTGCGCGTGTTGCTGTCCCTTTTTTTAGTGTGTAAATGTCGTACGTCGAACGCACTCGAAAGCGGCATAGAACTGATAACATTCCAGCTCGTCTAATGGATATAAACTGGTCACGAGAGAGCGCTGAGTTCTTACAGTATGTAAATATACTTAGATGTGTGTGTGTATGGCGCGTGTTGTTTGTTGTCGTTGCAACCAGTCTGTGTATCGTTTCCCCTGCTGTGTTGTGTCAGTCCTCCCCACTACTTCCCCCTTCCTGCCCCTTGTGTATGTAAGACGGTGGTCACAACAAAACTGTACCTGTTCATTTGATGATCTATTTCTTGCTATCTCGGAATCATGCACACGATGTACATTTTCTCCTGCAGCACCACAAATCAACTCGAATGCAGTGCTTGTTTATTATATGCTTTGGAAGTCACTCGAAGTGTTGTTGTCAGTGTTGACAGTTTGGTATGTCAGGTGTGTTGTCGAATTTGTCCAGCATGCAAGTTGACATGTTTGTGTTTGATTTGCATCGAATGTACAGTCTTGTATGAAATGGAAAATAAATTTGAAGATGGCTATGTGTGAATTATTAAATATTGTTACTTTTAATGTAAATGGTTTAGGAAATTTTAGAAAGAAAAAATATGTTTTTTTATTTTTTAAAACAAAAGCAAGGGTAAGGTATTTTTTTTTACAGGAAACGCACTGGAAAATTTAACAAGAAAATATGATCAGATCACAATGGGGGTTTGAATGTATTGTGGCAGGAAATAATACTGCAAGCAGAGGATTTGTTTGTTTGTTTGTTTTGCTTTACGCCCAGCCGACCACGAAGGACCATATCAGGGCGGTGCTGCTTTGACATATAACGTGCGCCACACACAAGACAGAAGTCGCAGCACAGGCTTCGTGTCTCACCCAGTCACATTATTCTGACACCGGACCAACCAGTCCTAGCACTAACCCCATTCTGCCAGACGCTAGACGGAGCAGCCACTAGATTGCCAATTTTAAAGTCTTAGGTATGACCCGGCCGGGGTTCGAACCCACGACCTTCCGATCACGGGGCGGACGCCTTACCACTAGGCCAACCGTGCCGGTGTAGTCGGAAAATAACACTGCAGGAAAAAAAACACTACAACAGTGTTTTTTCCCCAGTAAAATATCACTGGGAGTGTTATTTTCCAAGGAAGATTACACTCCTTCGCCCAGGTAAAAATGACTACGCCAAGGAAATTAACACTACCCCAGGGGAAAAAAGACTGCTCTAGTTTAAGTGTGCACTTGCAAACAAAAATGATTACAATTCTTTAAGAACACGTTTAACACTCACATGAAAGAACCCTTTTCAAGTGCGCACAGAGGTTCACCAAATAAATTTTCTCTTGGGTTTCAGCCCTGTTGTCAGGGTTGTGATCGAGTCACCTTTGAGTATACACGCTGATCGTGGTGTTCAGGTACATGGCAGCTGCCATGATCTCTGTTTCTGTAGCCCAGATACCATTTGCTGCCATCTTTGTCGATCTGAGGTATTCTTCTGTGTCCATACCAATATAACGGCCCAAAATGTCTTCGTTGTGTTTGATGGTTTCTATAACTGCACGTCGGATCTTTTCATGAAAATCTTGAGACCCTGCGACCTCCAGGCTTAACGCTCTGAAAAAAAATTCCCGTCACCAATAATTGTTTCTGTTTGACGCGGAGCACCCACTTTCGTTTTTGGTCTGAAGGGCATTCTTTTAGGTGCGGCAAACCCCAGAGTCTTGCATTTCAGTCTTCTCCATGTGGAGTTCGTTGGGGTAAACTGCTTTGGAGGCGCAGGGTCAACCCTAACAATTTGTGGTTCTGATGAACGGTCAGGTTCGGCTCTGTTCTATCGCTTTTTCTTTCTTGAGCACAATTCACCTTTCCCGTCTTGCATCAACTGCTGATTGATGTTGACGTCATCAGACGATGAACTCTTGGGAACACTAGCACTGGCACTGCAGGAAGTGTCGAAAATGTTGGCGTCGTCAGTCGATGAACTCTGCGGAACACTGGCACCAGTATTCATTGACGTTTGTGGACCGCAGTCGTTTGCAGCTTTGTATTGCTTTAGATTAACGCTATGTGCTGTTTGCTTTAAGATTGTGCCGTCAGGGGTTTTCAAAATGTAAGTCTGATTTTGATTGACAGCATGTACCACATAGGGACCTTGCCACGGAGCCTTCATTTTCCCCCCTTTCCTATCCGCGCGACGCAGATTCCACAGAAGTACCTGCTCATCCACCACAAACATTCGCTTTTGGCCGTGGCGCTTTTCGTAGTCACGTTTCTGTCTGTCTTGCGCCTGAGTGATGTTCTCTGAAACTGTGTCTTTCATGACAGTGGACAGCTGCCTGATACTGTCCAGCCTTTGCTTGATATCATCAGGACAAGACGTGTCTTCACAACCTTCGAAGACGCTGACATTAACGTCGTTGTCATCGGTGCTGGATGAGCAGATGGGGTCAATTCCGTCCCCAATCGGTAGTCGGGCTTGTCGGCCATACAACAAAAAGAAAGGGGTGTATAGTGTGCTTTTTTGTGCGCTCGTTCTGAAGGCAAACAACACACCCGGTAAAGCATCAACCCAATCTTCTTCATCACGCAGAGTTTTCAGCAGAGAAGACTGGATTGTTCGGTTGTTTCTCTCAACAAGGCCATTGGCCTGTGGACGATAGGCGCTTGTTATATTTTGTTTCACTCCACTCAGCCTGTGAAGCTCAGCAGATACTTGATTCACGAATTCTCTTCCCTGGTCATTAATCTGTATCTTGGGACACCCGTGACGACAGATCAGTTCATAAAGGAACCTTGCAGTGTCTTTTGCCGACTTTGATGGCAGGGGCTTGGCTTCCACCCCGGCCATTTGGTAAAATAGTCCACAGCAACAACAATACTGCTGAAACCACCTGGAGATTCTGGCATTGATGTGATGTCCATGGGGAGGATGAAAAATTCACGCAGTGTTGTTTTTCTGGCAGTCTTATTTGCCGCTGTAGTGGCAGTGTTATGTTCCTGGCGCCAGTGTAATTTTCCTGGGAAAATAACACTCCCCTTCCGAGATTGCAGTGTTTCTTTCCTAGGAAAAATACACTCCCAGTGTTTTTTTCCTGGAAGTCTTTTATGCCTCGCGCGGATAGGAAAAGAAAGCAGAGGAGTTGCAGTGTTATTTAAAAAATGTGAATATAAACTTCATAATGTTGTGAGAGATCCAGAGGGGCGATATATTTTATTGATATAGAAATGTTGAATAAACGATTTACGCTGGAGAATGTATATGGCCCAAGCAGTGGTGACCACCCTGAGTTTTTTGAAAACCTGATGGGTAATATTGTTTTAATTGATAATGACTGTTTTGTGATTGGATGGGACTGGAACATTGCAATTGATCCTAAGATTGATTCTAATCATCCTTCAAAAGTGTATAGAATGAGAAGTAGGAAAAAGATGTTAGAAATGATGGAACAGTTAAATCTTGTAGATATTTATAGAAGTCTGCACACAGGTTTACGATAATATACCTGGCGAAGATTTAATTGTGTACACAGAAGTAGACTGGATCATTTTTTAACATATGCACAATTGGTATTAATTGTTAATGGTGTTGATATAATGCCAGTTATAATTCGGATCATTCACCTGTATCTTTATGTTTCAATACTGACATTGTAAAACGACACCGACCACTGTGGAAGTTTAATAACTTACTGTTAACAAATATAGCATTTGTTGGATTAGTTAAGCAAGTAATATTAGATTTCAAAATACAATATGCTGTACCTGTTTATTACAGAAATAATATACATTTGATTGAGGATGAAGATTTGGTGTTGATGATTAATGATTAATCGTTTTTAATGAATTTGCTGGAGATAAAGAGGTAAATGTATCTCCTACGCCTCACATAAAAACAAGAGAAAGTGATAGGAAAGAGAGAGAAATCCTTGCTGAGATTGTATGTTTGGAGAATCAGGTGAATGAAAGTAATGTACAGTTGTTAGAACAGAAGAAGCGAGATTTGTGTGAAGTGCGGCAGAAGCGAGTTGATGGTATTATTGTGAGATCACGTGCCAGGTGGATTTGTGATGGTGAGAAGAATACCAATTATTTTGGTAACCTGGAAAAAAGGAATTATGTGCAGAAAGCAATGTGTTTTGTAGAGACTGAGAACAGGGATGCTATACATGATAGTGACCTTATGTGTAATGAGGTCAAGTGTTTTTATGAAGAATTGTATTCCACAAGAAACACACATTTGGTAAATGAATCGATTGATGAAATGTTGGAACACCCAGCAATTCCCAATGAAGAAAAAGATTGTTTGGAAGAGAACATTACCATGCAAGAAATGATGGCAGTTATTAAACGGTTAAATAACGACAAAAGCCCTGGTTCAGATGGGTATACCGCTGAATTTTTAAAGTTATTTTTAAAATATCTCTGTTCTTTTATTTTGAGATCCCTGAATTGTAGCTTTGAAAAGGGAGAGATGTCTATCACCCAGAGACAGGGAGTTATTACCTGTATACCAAAGGATGGAAAGGATCAAAGTTTTTTGAAAAATTGGCGATCCATTACACTGTTGAATGTAGTTTATAAGATTGCTTCATCCTGTATTGCTGAACGGTTAAAGTCTGTTTTACCAAACTTGATCCATGAAGATCAGGCAGGCTTTCTTGAAGGAAGGCACATTGGCCACAACATAGAGCTTAAACAATGACCACGAGTTGATTACTGGAAAATAAACCACGAGTGGGTATTTGCAGCCGCTTGGTAATTCACGAGTGTGCGGAGCACACGAGTGAATTACCAAGCGGCTGCAAATACCCACGAGTGGTTTATTTTCCAGTAATCAACGAGTTGTCGTCATTGTTTAAGCTATTTACAGGGGTCGACACTAACTTATTTGGCCTGGGGCCACACTGGCCCCAGAGATGGAAATTGCTGGGGCGGAAAACAAAAATCTGGGGCCCACTCTCAGTATTCACGTGCGGCAATGCATTGTCTGTTTTTCTTCATCGTACTGAAGCCAAGAAAATTATTTCAACCATTTGACATTGACATTACGACAGCACTTCGCGCTTTTGGCTGCATCGGTCTCCTTTTTTCGTTTCTCTCCACCCTGTTCTTCATATTCATTTCCATGTCTTTTTACACCAGGGATGTGTCGCCACATTTTGCGTTTGGCATTTGAAACCTCTACGGCTGTGAAACCTGGACACTACTAGCCGAAACAGAACGAAAGATCCAAGCCTTCGACTTCAAGTGCTTGCGCAGACTGCTGCGCATCTCATACTTGGAACACAAGACGAACGAGTACGTGCGAAACACAACAACGGCACTCGTGGGACCCCAGGAACCCCTCCTGGCAACTGTCAAACGACGCAAGCTTGTCTGGTTCGGTCACATCACCAGGCACGACTCCCTGTGCAAGACTATACTTCAGGGAACTCTGGAGGGTGGTCGTCGCCGTGGCCGACCGAGAAAGAGCTAGACGGACAATGTCAAGGATTGGACATCGCTTCCCATGGATAAGCTGCTCACAACGGCCCAGAACAGACCCGAATGGAGGAGGACTGCTGTCTCGTCGTCCCTCATGCCCCCCCCCCCCCCCCCCTCCGACGGCCAGATCGGTCAAGGGAATGAAAAAAATTTGAAGGCGATACTTATCTCTCACGCTAAAGAGCGCAATCTGGGAGTTATTTCCCTTGCGGCATTGTCCTTCGACGATTTCAATGGTTTTTTTCTTGACTGCGGCATTGATCGTAACGTAAATTTCAGTGACGACTTTGACTGGCGATTTTTAGTGATTGGCTCTGGCATTAGAATTTTCGGTTTGTCATTGTTGGAATTTATCCTGGGGCGGAGTGGGCCCCAAGCTTCGGCAATGTTTGGGGCGGAACACAAAACTCTGGGGCGTTCCGTCCCCCGCCCCCGCTAGTGTCGAACCCTGATTTATACAACGAACAACACGGGTCGAACATGCAGTCATGCAGACGACATTTTGTACGCAATTTCATTTCAGCCTAATCACTCAGAGTGTCAAATGCGCGTCATTCAAATAGTCCCTATTATTTTACTTTATTCTTAGTCTCCGACTCGTCGGCATTATACTTGTCTGGTCTAAATATCGGACCCCATTGCTACGATTAAAACACAATAGCGTTTATATAGCTATTCTGACATTACATTCTGTGTTAAAATCATGTTTTTGTCAGCAACAAGGACCAGAATGGTCCATGTCGTTGATAGCAGACGACGGTTCCCTTTCCGCATGAAGCCACGGAAATAACCGAACATTGAAAAACCCACGGACATGTATTACGGAGAAAACTCGGGATAACCGGATGTTTAGCATTACGTCAATATGCTAGGAATCATATGACGTCATGGCGTATCGTGCTTGCCTACGTAGATTGTATATGTTCGAAAGTCTGACTTCTGTTGTGAATTCGCGTGGTGAAGGCTGCGGTAAATCTGTAGATGATAAGAGAACAAGGATTGTCTCAGAAGAAACGACTAAATGTTTCAGACTGGTAACTTCATTTCAACATTGCACTATATAATGGACGTTCTATGTGACAGGAGAGTTTGCTGATTTTGTGTTAAACATTGGAGAGATCGTCTGCTAGAATCAGAGATAGGTCGCTTCAGATTGCAGCTTCTGGAAATTTGCAAGGTTTGTTGCCTGTTAAAGAACTGGATTTTACACGTACAGTAAGCAACAACAAAAACACACACAAAGCAAATGGCATCGTCTGTCGACTATAGTCACAGAAACAAACCTGGCGAGGTATGCGTGTACTTCATACACGTCAGCCATTGTTGTTACAGTTTTGAGTCAACGTTGTACGTATTCTTCCGCAACAGGGTCCAATCGTCTGGGTTTCAAATGTTCTAAAAATAAATTCTAGTGTTGATTATTTTTTAGCCCTCTTTATTCTTACTTCGAATAATCCACGTGTGATTTTTGGTGTAATCAAAGTAGTTCGTTCTAATTTCTCACTTGTCTAAAAATAATCAACTAGATTTAATCCACCCCTCGGTTGCATTGCAGGAGTTGTATAAGTAAGGTTATTATATGATACTCTATGTTATGTGCGTTTCTTGGACCTTCATTGATAAATCTTTGTGTAAATTCAACTTCGGTGATGACATTAAAAGATGGATTTTCACTTTGTATAATAATATTAGATCATGTGTTTCTGTGAATGGTAACTATTTCAGTTGGTTTGATGTACAAAGAGGTACCAGACAAGGAGATCCATTGTCACCTTATTTATATTTAATATGTGCTAAATTTCTGTCCATTATGATCCGCCAGAGAACAGAGATAAAAGGTATAAAGGTGGCAGATGATGAAATATTAATATCCCAGTTTGCAGGTGATGCCACCCTATTTCTGGATGGTGCAAAACAATCTCTGTGTGCATGTATAAACGTTTTGAAGCAATTTGCCTCTATTTCCAGTCTAAAAATGAATTATGAGAAAACCACGGCAGTCTGGATAGGCTCACACACAAATTGTAATCTTAAATTTATACCCGAACTTAGACTCAGTTGGAACCCTGTAACATTTAAAGTTCTTGGCATTGTTTTTTTTCCAGTCAACTCAGATGAAATTATACCCCTTAATTATGAACATAAACTGGTAGAAATTGAGAATTTGTTCAGGTCCTGGTTCAGAAGAAATTTAACCCCCTTTGGAAAAATAACAGGTATTAAGAGTTTGGTGCTGTCTAAGTTAACTCATCTGTTTATGAGTTTACCAGACCCTGATGATAAGTTTTTGTTTGATTTGAATAAGTTATTTTTTTTCCTTTCTATGGGATGGTAAGAAAGATAGAATAAAGAGAACAACAGCATATCAGTCGTTTGAAGAGGGGGGGCTAAAAATGGTGGATTTGAAATGCTTTTTGTCAGCTCTGAAGACTTTATGGTTACAGCGAGTCCTTTGAAGTGAAGGAAAAGTAACTAAACTTTTACAAGCTCTGTGTCCACTTGTACATAACATTCACAAGAGAGGAGGTGAGTTTGGAAACATATTGATGCAAAGAGTTCAGAATCCTTTCTGAAGAGATGTTTTCAAACATTATAAGCATTTTGCATGTAAATGTGTCCCCATCTCCTTGAGTGATTTTGCTTCAGAGCGTCTGTATTATAATGTACATATTTGCAGAGATAAAAAGGTTATTTTTAACAGGAATTGGATGGAAAACGGCATTGTTACAGTCGGTCACTTGATGAGAGCCGAAGGTTTTTTGTCATATTATAATGATTTTAAATTGAAACATCCAAATTTAGTGTAAGTTTAGAGGGAGCGGTCAGAGACCATAAACTCTATTTAAACGAGACAGATGTGCAGCAAAACGGGGGGGGGGGGGGGGTGTGTAGAGGTAATGCAGGAGGAAATGATAGCAGAGTCCCGTGGGAATGAATGCGGGAAATGGAAGAGGGTTGGAGGGCAGGGGGAGGTGATGAGTGAAGGAGAGCATCTGGAACGAAACAATGGTAACAGATAAGGGAGTCAGAGAGAGAGCGAGTACCCAAGTGATTAGTAGCAGCGCAGCGGCCAGCAAGCAAGTTCAGCAATTTTCAGTTCTGCAAAAATAGAGTTCAATTTTACTTCATGGGCAAAGAATCTGCCCCAACTTGTGGTTGCGATTCTGGAAAAAGAGGAGTTCACAACCTTCAGTACTTTGAAATATGCAGGAGAAAAGAACCCGGAAAGCCTCAAGTTGAAAAGAGGCCACATAGTGGAATTAAAAGCAGCAGTGGCAGACCTGCAAAAAAAGTATGTGGGAGGGCTGTTGCTCGCTGCCGACCAAGTGGCACCGCTCCAGGGCCTTCTTGGCTGCCGCTTCACCAGGTGATACATTTTTGAGAATTGTTGACTTTGTACCGGCGTCTATGGCGGTGGAGGAAAAGGTGACACTCGGGGGAGGTATCACGCTCAAGCTGGACAAAGTTGGACAAAGTATCCCCCTGCCACTGGATCGTGGCAAATGCAAGCATAATGGCAAAACTAATGAATGCACCGGACTTCGACAACGAAGCCTACCTCGGTTATACGGAGATGGTGGGCGAGCTCGGCGCAAGATTCTCCTGGCAGTCGGTGCTCATGTACGATGACGAGTACAGGAAGTGCCAGGCTATACCAGCAGGTTTGCTTGGGGGACCCCCACCTGTCCACAGTGATTCTCCGTGATCGTACCCAACAAGTTCCCGGCAACAAAAGCGGCAAGGCCACGATGGGAAGCGGCGGTATTCGACGACCTGTGGGACCCAGTGGGAAGGAGGTGTGCCTGCAGTACACAAACAAAGGCACATGCCTCTACGGGTCCCGCTGCCGGTTTGAACACGTGTGTGACACATGTGGAAAAGAGCACCCCGGCAAAGACCACCAGGCGACAGCAAACACCAGTGCCTAGGATACAGCGCAGCGAACTGGCAACACAACGTTGGGCCCCACCTATTCCAGTCCGTTCTCTAAATTAGATCCTCATAACTGTGAGTTTTTAGGAAATCATGCATCTATTAATGCAAAATTCAAAGGTGGCACTCAGTGCTAGAGGGCGATTGTGACATAGATTTTTTGTTAGACTGTAAACAGCACGGATTTCGGGTAACAGAAAAACATAAAACAAGTGTGTTAGCGGCAGAACAAATCAATCATAACTCAGCGTACGATCATTGCGACGTGGTAGAACAAGAACTGTTAGATCAAATAGCAAAAGGAAATGATATAGTGGCAAGTAAGAAGCCGACGGTGGTAAGCGCACTAGCAGCGATCCCAAACGCAGATGGTAGCGTTAGGCTAATTCATGATGCCAGCAAACCAACAGGAAGGGCAATGAACGAATACTCCATCCCTGAGTCGGTGAAGTTACAAGCAGTCTCTGATTTCCACAATGCAAAACAGCATGTCCATGTGGACGCATGTAATATTGCAGCACTGAGCAGGGCGACTGACAGTACACAAACTTTGAAAAAAGACATGCCGGCAGCGAACAATTTACACATAAACTTTAAAGAAGTATGTGCTGTGTTACAAGCTGTGACACGATGGCCACCGATGTGGTGCGGACAAGAAGTGATTGTGCATACTGATAGTACTGTGACAAAAGTAATTACTAATAAGGGCAGATCTACTAATAAGTATGTCAACAGCTTACTTCTGCAAATGACATGGGAATGTGCTAAAGTAAACTGTAGCATTGCGGCGATGCATGTGGCCGATTGTGTAAACATTATGGCTGACACTATTTCACGTCTTCACGAGCCTAGGCGGCGCAAAGAGTCAGTGCGGTGAACTTGTGTGATCATATGTCTGACCAAGCCCTTGTGTTCCTTCTTTCCAGGTCAGGAATCCCGCTTTGGCGCTCAGCTGACAGCAGAGGTATTGGATTACAGGGCAAGCGCCTTCTCTGATAATACCAAGAAGACATATCGCACTCACCTCACCTCGTATGTACGCTGCTGTGCGAAGATGGACATAATGCCAGTGAACGAACAGACGGTTGCACAATACGCAGCGTACATAGCCAAGCGCTTAAAACCGTCGTCCATTAAGCAGTATATAAACAGTATTCGCATCCTTCATCTAGAAAGTGGTTTGCCGCACCCCTTTAAAGACTCGTGGTATGTACAGACCACTCTTAAAGGCATTGAGAAATCTAAGGGGTGTGCTGTAAACAAGAAAAACCCAATCACTCCTGAACTACTTCATATTATCAAGCGCCAGCTTAATTTTCATTGTAAACAAAACATTGTGTTTTGGGCGGCGTGTTTGCTGCTTTTCTTCTGAGTTCTCCGAAAATCGAACTTGTTCCAGGACAACGGGAATTGTGATCCCGATAAGCAGCTTACACGAGATCGCTTGGTGATTTTGGAGACAGACAGTGTGTCAATAACTTTTCAATGGAGAAAGACAATTCAGCGTACAGAACGCTCCGTGAAAATAAAGCTTCCTGAAATGCCTTCACATCCTTTATGCCCAGTGTCCGCAGTGACTGATACGTTTCATGTTTTGGGAGCGATGGGCCCCAAGGCGCAGGTTTTTTTCCGATCAACGGATCTGATTTCAATAAGAAACTGCGTGTAACTGCTGCTGTTGCTGGAAGGGATTTCTCCAGTCACAGTTTCCGGCGGGGCGGCGCCGCGTGGGCGTTGAGTGAGTTGTGGGGTGCCGGTTGAAATCGTTAAAGCTACTCTTACACTGTGCCGAATTGCCCTTGCGAATAGCATTTTCCAATAATTCACAATGATCGGGACATGGTCGCAAGACTTTCGTAAATGTTCTTAACTATTCCTTACAATTCGTCTCTTGTTTAAAACATAGCAACTTGCTCCTAATATTCGCAAGGAAGTCATATTGCTATTTTTTTCGCAACGTACTCGTTAGTACTCGCAAGACATTTTGTAATCATCGCAATGTATTCGTGGCGCTAGCAAGCCATTCGCAACCATTCGTTATGCCTGTCTTTACATTGTGCCGAATATCCTTGCGAATATGAATATGTTGTATTCGGCAATAAAATAAACACATGGACATAAATAATATAGAAAATTGGAAGCCTTACCAATCCTTGCGAATGTCTTACGAATGGTTGCGAGTGCTTGCGAATGTGTACCGATCGTTGAGAATACATACGCATCAAAATCGTCGTTTAGTTGCAAGACGTTTGCAAGATATTCTTACTGTTTTTAAAACATTCGCAAGCATTCGTAAGGCTTTCGCAACATTCTTATGAATTGGGAAGAAATGGTCAAAACATTCATGAGAAATTCGTAATGAATTCGCAATCATTCGCAAGATGTTGGCAAAATGTGCACGAATAGAATTCTTACGAATGCTTGCGAGCGCTTTTTCTTTATTTTTTTTCTTTGTTTGGTGTTTAACGTCGTTTTCAACCACGAAGGTTATATCGCAACGGGAACAGGGGGGGGGGGGGGACTGAGATGGGATAGAGCCACTTGTTAATTGTTTCTTGTTCACAAAAGCACTAATAAAAAAATTGCTCCAGGGGCTTGCAATGTAGTACAATTGCGAGCGCTACGCATACCTTTACGATGATTACGAATGGTTTGCGAACACTTACAAGTACGTTGCGAAACATTCAGAATATGATTTCCTTGCGAATATTAGGAGCATGTTGCTAATGTGTGCAAAAAGAGACGAATGGATGCGAACGGTTAGGAACATTTACGAATGTCTTGCGACCATGTCCCGATCATTACGAGTTATTGGCGAATTATATTCGCAAGGGCAATTCGCCAGAGTGTAAGTGCAACATTACGAACAATGCGAATTGCATACTCGTTTTATTCGTAAAATGTTTGCAAGCACTCGCAACACTCGCAAGGTAATGCTGGAGAAAATGATAGCAGAGTTCCGTGGGAATGAATGGGGGGAATGGAAGAGGTTGGAGGGCAGTGGCAGGTGATGAGTGAAGGAGAGCATCTGGAATGAAACAATGGTAACAGATAAGGGAGTCCGAGAGAGAGCGAGTACCGAAGTCATAAGTAGCAGCGCAGCGGCCAGCAAGCAAGTTCAGCGATTTTCAGTTCTGCAAACCCCCCATCCACCCCCGGCATCCACCTATTAGTTTTGATGGCGGTTTGCTGCGTGCATTGGGTACCCTCTTTTGGAGATGATTGCATTTGCATCATTTGAATCAATTTCTTGCATAGTATAATCAAAATGAGGGCTATATATTTATGTGTTAATTAGTAATTGCTGTTTTGTTGAATTCATTGTCATTTTGTGTTTATGAATTCATATGGTTTAAACAGAACTTTATTCAATTTTAATCATGACAAGAACAATGCATGGATGATTACATACTCAAGCATATAATGCTTATTTTAAGCAAGCATAGTAATTACAAAACAAGGGTTAGCATGATGGCGGAATAAATACATTAACTCATTTCAGGAAACGAAGAAACAAAACAAAAACAAAACAGATACACAGAAAAGCAGAAAATGGGAAGGGGTTGGTGATACAGGAGGTGGGGAAAGGGCACGAGAGAACACGAATGGGAGTTAAGCCCGCCACCGACCACAGCCGAACCACGCCGAACCAGCTCGTCGAACGCTCGGCAAACATTCCACCGAACCAGTTCTGTGTACTAACTAATAGGGGAATCCCCTGATTTGATGACGTCGGCGACCGTTCGCCGAACCAGCCCGTCGCGGCCCGGCAATTCATATGTATGTTAACATTTGTTTCTTGTGTGTGTGTGTGTGTGTGTGTGTGTGTGTGTGTGTGTGTGTGTGTGTGTGTGTGTGTGTGTGTGTGTGTGTGTGTGTGTGTGTGTGTGTGTGAATTGAAGTTTGATGTAAATGTTAGAAAGGTGTTTTTGACAATAAAGCGAACTACACAAGACACATACCAGAGGTGGTTCCAATATAGAATACTACATAGAATTGTTCCTACTCAACACCTGCTATTTTTGATGAAAATTACTGACACATCACTATGTAGCTTTTGTGCACAGGAAGAGGAAACATTAGAACATTTGTTTTGGGAGTGAACAAGAGTTAAGCTTTTTAGGTCTGATTTCACAGAATGGTTATTCCTAAATTTCATACATTGCAGTAATTTGAATTTGTCAAAAGAGCTTGTCATTTTAGGGTATTTAGACAACTTTCATACGGATGCTGTTTTTGATTTGTTTATTCTCCTTGCCAAACAAAGTATATTTTGAGCCAAATTAAATAAGACAGTCCCAACACTAAATGTTTTTGTGAAACCTGTTAAACAAAGGTTTTTGATCGAAAAGTATAATGCTAGTGTAAATAATTATTATAGTAAATTTGCAAAGGATTGGTGTTTATATAGACACTGTTTTCATTGATGCCATATGATAATTGTATTGATTGATTTCGTATGAACATTTTTCAATGTGATACCCCCTGTTCCATTTATTCATACCATGTTATACAGATCTTCTATGCCTATAATCAAACCCCATGTATACTTGGAGGCTAAAGTGTGACAACCGTCCCCACTTACCCTCCCCCCCTCCCCCAACCTCAGTTACCCCACTCCCACCCTCCATGTCCCCTGTCTGTTCAACAACCGACCCTACTGTCTATGTATGTATCTAGTCTAGGTATGTGCTTGTGTATGCGCTAGGACAGTGATATCTTATGTTGATAAATTCTGTGTATGCTGTATGTTATGTTGTGTTTATGTGCACATAAAAGAATTTAAACAAGTCGCGTAAGGCGAAAATACAATATGTGGCCATTTCTGCGAAAAGGGACCTTGTTGACAAATTTATCGATTTTGAGTTTTGGATTTTATTTGACAGACTGTTATATTTAGAACGTGATGTGAGAATTTCAGACCTTCAAATTTATTTTTCACGGAGTTATGACCCTTTTTTGGAGATACCCCCAAAATGACTTAAAATGGCCAAACTTTTAAAAACAAACTTTTGCCTGGAAATAGTAAGTTCAATCATCTGCCGTTATTACTTGTATGGTTTTAGGTCAAAATAATGTTTCATTCCAGAGTTATTGCCCTTTTTGTAACGTTACCCTAATTTTTACTTTTTCGTCTTTTTCTATCATTCTCTCCTCCCATGCAGAAGAAACAAGTCGCGTAAGGCGAAATTACTACATTTAGTCAAGCTGTGGAACTCACAGAATGAAACTGAACGCACTGCATTTTTTTCACAATCACCGTAGTCCGCCGCTAGTGCAAAAGGCAGTGAAAGTGACGAGCCTGTTCAGCGCGGTAGCGGTTGCGCTGTGCTGCATAGCACACTTTACTGTACCTCTCTTCGTTTTAACTTTCTGAGCGTGTTTTTAATCCAAACATATCATATCTATATGTTTTTGGAATCAGGAACCGACAAGGAATAAGATGAAATTGTTTTTAAAACGATTTTGTAAATTTAATTTTAATCATAATTTTTATATTTTTAATTTTCAGAGCTTGTTTTTAATCCGAATATAACATATTTATATGTTTTTGGAATCAGAACATGATGAAGAATAAAATAAAAGTAATTTTGAATCGTTTTATAAAAAAATATTTTTAATTACAATTTTCAGATTTTTAATGACCAAAGTCATAAATTAATGTTTAAGCCTCCATGCTGAAATGCAATACTGAAGTCCGGCCTTCGTCGAAGATTGCTTGGCCAAAATTTCAATCAATTTGATTGAAAAATGAAGGTGTGACAGTGCCGCCTCAACTTTTACAAAAATCCGGATATGACGTCATAAAAGACATTTATCGAAATAAAAAATAAAAAATCTGGGGATTTTATACCCAGGAACTCTCATGTAAAATTTCATAAAGATCGGTCCAGTAGTTTAGTCTGAATCGCTCTACACACACACACGCACAGACACACACACACACATACACCACGACCCTCGTCTCGATTCCCCCTCTATGTTAAAACATTTAATCAAAACTTGACTAAATGTAAAAACAATCAGCCATATGATTTTTTTCTCGAATATTTCTTCTTCTTTCATACTACCTCTCCCCCCGCCATGTTCTATTCTTTCTTCACCCACGCACATACAAACACAAACTATTTGAGGCTGTCTGCTGAAAACAATACACACACACTTGTCGACTTGAAGTTGTGGTACTTCTAAATTTCATAACAAGGATTAATTGTTCAGTTTCCTTGGTAAATACAGCTTCCAGTTGTAGAAAGTAACATATGGTGCTGTGTGTCCTTGCACACGTGGGTCTGTCAGTCTGTCCATCACTTCACTGAATTGAAAATGTCATCCGTGCACTCTGCTATCGAACGTCTCCCTTTACTTTCAACAAACTGAAATGCCAATCAGGGTCGAACTTGATGTGGCCGACGATCAAGACATTTTCAAAATGGATTTGTGCTGTTCATTCACACACAAAACTGCATGCCTAAGTATTGATGCACCATGCCGAAGACTGAAGTTGCTACCCTCCTCTGTACCCCTGCCTCATTCGCAAGGTAGACGATTTGCTTCTCTGAAACAAAGGCAACCACAGAGTTGATCAACATATTATTTACTAACCACTATTTGCACAGCTCAAGTCTGGTTTTGGGTACCTGTCCACTTGCCATTTCTAAGCTGGTATGGTATGGTGACATTATCGAAAATGTAGTGTGTGTGTGTGTGTGTGTGTGTGTGTGTCTGTGTGTGTGTCTGTGTGTGTGCCTGTGTCTGTGTGTCTGTGTGTGTGTGCTTCTTTGTTGGAGTAAACAGCACATAAACACAAATATAACTGTATTGCTCCCCCCCTTTTTTTTTAAAGTACTGACAAATTGTAAAGTATTAATATGTCTTTACCTACTGAGCAAAGTCCGCAGGGATCGCGTTTACCGGTAATTTCCGGTATTTTACCGGTTAAGATTCGCCAATACCGGAAAAAAAAGTGGATGTCGGTCAGACGTACCGATTGTTATTTGGTTTGACCGGTAAAAAAAAAAGTAGTAATTACAAAAATCGTTTGTCAGTACGAGGGGGAGAGAGAGAGAGAGAGAGAGAGAGAGAGAGAGAGAGAGAGAGAGAGAGAGAGAGAGAGAGAGAGAGAGAGAGAGAGAGAGAGAGAGAGAGACTCAGACTCAGAACTTTATTACAAAAGGAGAGAGAGAGAGAGAGAGAGAGAGAGAGAGAGAGAGAGAGAGAGAGAGAGAGAGAGAGAGAGAGAGAGAGAGAGAGAGAGAGAGATTTGGATGGCTTGTTGTGACAGCGCTACAATGTTGCGATTATGTCTCCATTGATGACACTTGATGTCAAGGTGTCAAACATGACGTCAAAAATAACAAGGAGGCACACACAGACACAAGACATCAGACATCATACTTTTCGCGCCATTTCTTTCGGTTCCCGGTCCATCGTAAAATCTTTCAGTTTATGAGAAACTGAAAGACAATAAGGGACGGCGTCTAACTATAGCCGACATAGCATCATACCGGGAAATCACGTACTCACACCAGCTTAGATCTTTGTCTACATACAGTTGATTATTGTGAGGCGAAAGTGAAACGGTAACAGTAAGTAACTAGTGAGTAAGTCTTCCAGTTGCGTGATTACTATTTGCTTTCCTATTTTATTTCGGAAGTCTCTCTCTCTCTCTCTCTCTCTCTCTCTCTCTCTCTCTCTCTCTCTCTCTCTCTCTCTCTCTCTCTCTCTCTCTCTCTCACAGCGGCTGCTGATGTGTCACTGTCAAGTTGTGCGACAGTTGCTTTGAAGGGGGGGGGGGGGGGGGGGGGAAGAAAAAACGTCCGCATATCACTGACATTGACTTAATGTATTGTAAGTCATTGTTTGTCTTTTACTGGTTGCCTTGGCAAGCTTACCGATTTTCGTGAGAGCCTTGTAGCCAGCTCATGACGTCATACCGGTTTGAAAAATACCTAGCGCGATCACTGAGTCCCAAGGGTAAACCATGCTGATTTCCTTTGAACTGGAACCGGCTGGACATTGCTGTTGCCCCATTCTGTCGAACACCTGCTTTGTGGCCAGGCACTTCTGTCTTTTGTTGTTGCACTGTCCGGTGAATTGCTGGACTTGTTTGCTGTTCCACGCCAGCAAACTGAGAGAAAGAGAGTAACATTGGTTAAATAAAAAAAAAGAGGAGTTTAAAAACATACTACACGTACACACATACCACCACCACCATCATCATCATCATCATCATCATCATCATCATCATCATCATCATTGTCATTATCATCTCTCTTCCTCTATCTACCCCTCTTTCTTTCTTTCTCTCTGTCTCTCTCTCTGTCTCTCTCTCTCTGTCTCTCTCTCACTCTCTCTCTCTATCTATCTCTCACACACACACACACACACACACACACACACACACACACACACACACACACACACACACACACACACACACACACACACATACAGAAACCCTCACACAACACACACACACACACACAAGCTGCGCGCGCGCACACACACACACACAAAACACACACTGCAGTCTATATGGTAACTTACCTGACATTGTAGCCTGTCATAGATCTAAGTGGAGACAGCAAACGGTAAGAGCAACAGGTTCTCATTTACGATGTCCGGGCATTCAAACGATCAGGAAGAGGAAGACCTTGCTTCGCAATAGGCCTATGCTCTCGGAGAACTCTTTAACCGATTAGTAGTGTACGTGTGCGTTGTCATCATGAACCTTTTAATACAACACCATCGTGATCAAAGTAGATCTGCTTCGACTTCGGAGTCACAAAATAATGTCCGGGCGAAGTGCAACAAAAATATTCTGAATTAACAGCATTGACCTCGTCAACAAAATCGTTGTCTTATCCCAAAGTGACTTCTGTCAGCAGAATATTCCGTGTTCAACTGAGAAGACTGACTTGCCCTTCCACTATCAGAATTCACAGCTGCAAAGAACAGAATGCCCCAGTCAGTTGTCCACTCAGCCTCTATTGAGGCATTCAAGGCGGCGCTGACTACCAGCCGCCGATAAGCGACGTCGCTGCGCACACCCACCCGTCGCGCCAAAGCCAGCAATCTGGATGCTAGCGACGTAACCTACAGATACAGATACAGATACAGTCAGTAACCACTGATCTAAATATCAGTAACTTTAGCAAGGGAAGCAACTAAAGATGTAAACGGGGAGTAACTGTTCTTCATCGGGCAACTGCATTTGTCGTCTGCTTTTTCGTACAGTGCTACGGTCGCGTGAAAGTCAGATCTACCTGAACTATGCGTATAGATCCGTCTAGTGAAATGTAGCTGTGTGATGATTTGGCTACATCACTTTGCTGAATGTGCTTCCAGATGAAAGTTTATATTAAGCTTACTGTCAAACATTAAAAAAAAAATAGGTAAGTTGTTTTAACTTGACCAAAACTAGCGACGAAAATGTTTTTCTCGAAGCACAACAAAACACTCTGTCGGCATTTTCGGCATCATCGCAGTCAACTTGTCATCGGTTCGATGTGTTTTTCCTGAGGAGGAATGAACATAAACATTTGTAGAAGTTTGTAATGTTGATCCCAAGACTATTTTCCATTACTTTAAATTGCTGTTCATTGTACTATCGCTGATAATTCATTGAACATTTTAGAAATTCAACTTGAAGTGGGCATCAGTCAGCACAGCAAAGTTTGTTTACATTTTGCTCTAACTTTGACCCCGCGTTTCTCCAATCAGAGGCTTAGCTCAACAAGGTCCCTTTTCGCAGAAATGGCCACATATTTAGTCAAGTAGTGGACAGCAAGACCGTATACTCGTAGCATCGTCACTCCACCGCCCGTGGCAAAGGCAGTGCACGTGGAATTGACAAGAAGAGCGGGGTATTCGTTGCGCTGAGAAGGATAGCACGCTTTTCTGTACCTCTCTTTGTTTTAACTTTCTGAGCGTGTTTTTAATCCAAACATATCATATCTATATATTTTTGGAATCAGCAACCCACAAGGAATAAGATGAAAGTGTTTTTAAATTGATTTCGAAAAAAAAAATTTGATAATAATTTTTATATATTTAATTTTCAGAGCTTGTTTTTAATCTGCATATAACATATTTATATGTTTTTGGAATCAGCAAATGATGGAGAATAAGATAAACGTAAATTTGGATCGTTTTATAAATTTTTATTTTTTTTTACAATTTTCAGATTTTTAATGACCAAAGTCATTAATTAATTTTTAAGCCACCAAGCTGAAATGCAATACCGAACCCCGGGCTTCGTCGAAGAGTACTTGACCAAAATTTCAACCAATTTGGTTGAAAAATGAGGGCGTGACAGTGCCGCCTCAACTTTCACGAAAAGCCGGATGTGACGTCATCAAAGACATTTATCAAAAAAATGAAAAAAACGTTCCGGGATTTCATACCCAGGAACTCTCATGTCAAATTTCATAAAGATCGGTCCAGTAGTTTAGTCTGAATCGCTCTACACACACACACACACAGACACACACACGCACACACGCACATACACCACGACCCTCGTTTCGATTCCCCCTCGATGTTAAAATATTTAGTCAAAACTTGACTAAATATAAAAAGGATGCAAAGGGGTCTTTGTGGTAAGATTACAGGTTCCATTCTGACAAGACGCTGACGCACAGGCGAGCGTGTTAGCGTCACAGAGTGAGAGGGTAGACATCTTTGCATCAAAATATATCCCAATTATATTTACTGTCCAAGTGACCAAATATACAGCAATTTCTCACGATGAACTGATCCTGCACAAGGCATCGTACAAAGTTAACACCCTCCCTTTCTTTCTATTAGCATTGGTGCATAATGTGGATGGGCGTTGACAAGGTAGTTTACAGAACATGACTGAACAGACTTTGTACATTCACGCAAAATCAAAACCGGCACGGTTGGCCTAGTGGTAAGGCGTCCGCCCCGTAATCGGGAGGTCGTAGGTTCAAACCCAGGCCGGGTCATACCTAAGACTTTAAAATTGGCAATCTAGTGGCTGCTCCGCCTGGCGTCCGGCATTATGGGGTTAGTGCTAGGACTGGTTGGTCCGGTGTCAGAATAATGTGACTGGGTGAGACATGAAGCCTGTGCTGCGACTTCTGTCTCGTGTGTGGCGCACATTAAATGTCAAAGCAGCACCGCCCTGATATGGCCCTTCGTGATCGGCTGGGCGTTAAGCAAACAAACAAACAAACAAACAAACAAACGCAAAATCAAATGGGGTTCTGATAAGCATATATATTCACCGGAAGCACTAAAAGATCCAGCAGCAAAACCTGACAATGAATTCATGTCAAAGAACAGATTCAACACAGATTTCAGCTGGCTGTCTAGTAGTCACGGAGGCAGCATGACAGGAGATTAGACCCAGTATTAGTCATCATAGAGACAGGTAAGGCTTGACTAGCCAAAAATTGAAGAACGAGATGGTATGTGATGGACATGTCACTGCAAAGCATTCGAACACATGACCGCATTTGCATAAACCAATGTTCTGATATTTTTGAGCCCATTAGAACAGTAAACACAACGTTTCCATAATCGGCAATATTTTTACAATTTTACGAAATCGGCAAAACGCAGCCAACCTCGCAAAATCGGCAGTCAATGTTTAGTTAAAGTTCTCAAATGCCTTGTGTATCACTCCACGTGCACAGCTAGATGCTAGAATGGATAGTAACTGTTATTTCCCAAATCGATCATTCGTGACAAGATAAAGTCATGTTAGTTGGGATTCATTCTCAGAGTTAAGGTTGACACAGAGCAGCTCGGACCATTCCAGCCATAAAAGGAATCACAAGCAATGCAAACACAATGTTGCGTGACAACAAAAGTTGCGGACTTGCTGCCGGTTTCTTGAAAAGGCCACAATGAATATCAAAAGTACGTCCTACAGGCACACAAGGTTAAGCCTAGTAACGACTAGCCTGAATAATATGATGGCAAAATGGGCCATCTTTAGAAGCTTGCATACATATATACTGCAAACGCTGCCGCTTTCGAAAAGTGGACAGCGTGTTGTCGTTGACGCGAAATGTGCAAGATAATTTGCCAATTGTGCGCATTCGGCAACTCAATTAACTGGGAATGATACAAACATTCATTAGAATACAATGCAATATAATTACAAATACAATCAGGTTTTTTAACACGCAAATAAATGAACACACACACACACACACACACACACACACACACACACACACACACACACACACACACACACACACACACACACACACACCATGGTCTCATCTCGATACCCAATCAAATCTGAAAACAAATAATGACTAGATGTACAGAAATAAATACTCAGTGTCTCACGTTCTAAGTATAGTATGAACTTCGTTGTCCCGATTATCAAACCATTTTAGCTGGGCCTCCTTTGCTTTTTTGTTCGGAACTTCGCAAGCAAATGTCATCGGTTTTGTCAGAACTGCCAAATCCATGATCACAGTATTTCTTTTAGGCCAGATCACCACATTGCCTGCAACACACATACGTACGTAAAAAACGAAGGTAGTTTAAACCCACACATACACACAATATGTATTTATGCATAGTTAGGCTACAGCCAAAAGCTACAGCAAATTACATGAATGGGTGTGCATGTATGCCAGGGAACCACAGCCAACAACAAGCCTTTTTTTTACAAGAATAAAAGCAAGACAAACCACTCACTTTTGACTTTTAACGAACCAGTGATGCTGTCAGAGCCAATCCAGTTCATTGCGTCACACTGATAGTCGTCCTCATCCATATATTTGACACTTGGAATGATGTACTCTCCTTTTGTCGTGGGTTTCTCTCGCAGATCTTTATTGTCCTGTCAGCAAAACAATACACAGGTCCCGATAAATTTCGTATCCTCCCTTTACAATTGCAGTACATATCTATGCCTTGTTAGTTCGTACTTACCATCACGATGGATGCTGCTAGGTTTTGTGTCGTTACAGTTTACAGCTCCGGTCAGCCTTTAACCAGCTGCCATCACAATACATAGAGTCCGGCCTCCTCATCCCTGCTACTCTTTCTTCACACTGTCCAGCTAGGTTTGCTTATCCGACAGTACGGTCAGCCTTTAACCAGCTGCCATCACAATACATAGAGTCCGGCCTCCTCATCCCTGCTACCCTTTCTTCACACTGTCCATCTAGGTTTGCTTATCCGACAGTACGGTCAGCCTTTAACCAGCTGCCATCACAATACATAGAGTCCGGCCTCCTCATCCCTGCTACCCTTTCTTCACACTGTCCAGCTAGGTGTGCTGGTCGAACCTGTCTACAGAGACCACCCAAGAGACTGAGCAAAAGTGGTATCTTTAGACAGGTGTTCTTTGCGGACAGGTGGTGTATATAATCGCAAAAACCGTGAGGGAATCCTTTGGGGTGGTCTTTATGGACAGGTGGTCTTTATGGACAGGTGGTCTTTATGGACAGGTGGTCTTAATAGACAGATGGTCTTTATGGACAGGTGGTCTTTATGGACATGTGGTCTCAATGGACAGGTGGTCTTTATGGACAGTGATCTTTATGGACAGGTGGTCTTTATGGACAGGTGGTCTTTATGGACAGGTTGTCTTTCTGGATATGTGGTCTTTATGGACAGGTGCTCTTTATGGACAGGTGGTCTTTATAGCCAGGTGGTCTTTATGGACAGGTGGTCTTTATGGACAGGTGGTCTTTATGGACAGGTGGCCTTTATGGACAGGTGGCCTTTATGGACAGGTGGTCGTTATAGCCAGGTGGTCTTTATCGACAGGTGGTCTTTATGGGCAGGCGGTATTTATAGACAGGTGGTCTTTATGAACAGGTGGTCTTTATGGGCAGGTGGTCTTCATGGACAGTCGGTCTTTATGGACATGTGATCTTTATGGACAGGTGGTCTTTTGGACAGGTGCTCTTTATGGACAGGTGGTCTTTATGGACATGTGGTCTTTATGGACAGGTGGTCTTTATGGACAGGTGGTCTTTATAGACAGGTGGTCTTTATGGACAGGTGGTCTTTATGGACAGGTGGTCTCAAGGTAAGGTTCGACTGTACAATATATTGCTATAATTATATTCGGATAGACACGTGAGGGAATTCAGCGAATCTCATTGTACATTCTCATACCACCCCATTTGAGGTATGGAACCCTTTTGCTACGGGAGTGTAGCGATGAGGACTGTATAAAAAAAAACCAAAGGGAAAAAATCACTTGTTATGCATACGACATGTGTAATTGAGTAAGCGAGAGTTGCACGGAACCTTTTCTCCTGGCACCCGAGAGAATAACAAGCATTGAAATGAACAAGCGACTTTCATCCTCTCTATATTTATATAAAGGGCTGTATTTACATAAGCAAAGTGCAAGTGTTTCCTGTTTCTCACACTTAGAAAATCAACGCCAGAAAACGATCTTTCCACCACTATGTTTTAATGGAAAGCATGCATTTCCACTTACTACTGCTTTTCAAGTTGTAATAATGATTCTAAATTATTACTATACTGCTTATAATATATATATATATATGTATAGGTTACAACACGAGTGGTTTTTTATATGGCTTGTATTTCAGTCAAGACCCAGCGGATGAATATCATCGGGAGACACGGGCCTCTGGCGAGTGGCTCTCGATTGATATTCCCGCTGGGTCTTGACTGAAATACAAGCCATATAAAAAACCACGAGTGTTGTAATCTGTATATCCCATTCTACCATCAAACACAAAGTGTAGACTACAAGCGGCACTGTTGCGATCTGTGCAGGGTAAAACAGTGTTGCCAGCGAGACTTAGCCCTTTTGCAACCTTAAACTAAGTGACCGTCGCTGAAAAAATAAAACGAATGAGTGCATCGATAAGTACGCGGTAACACTACTTTCAGACCATTTAAAAGCTTTAAGTAAAGGTTCATAAGTTGCAAGAAAGTAATGAAGTCGTATAGAAATTAATTTAGTTGAAGCGCACAATTCTTTTGTTTTGTGTTTCAGGTCGGCAGAACGGGCGAAACGAGTTTGGGACCCATTTGGCTTACTCGATTCAGAATCGATTCCACGTTGTTTTTCTCGAACGTGTGTAATTAGGCTTATTGACAGAGAAGCAAATTTTAGGGAACAAATATGTAGGTTTAGATTTAACCATTTGCTCCCTATTTGAAATGTATCTACGTGATGAACTGTTTTGCGAGTGTGTTTGCATGGATGAACTTAAACTGGTATGGGTGTGAGGAAAACGATTGATTGATTGCATTTTGAAGGAATATGACTGGATTACGGAAAAATACACACATGTTAAGTTCTTGGATACCTTCATCGCCAATGTGGACTTACTGCAGAGCCAGGCAAAAGAGTAGACTTGCTCGCAAAACACGTGAAACAGCCGATGTTTGATAGTGAAGCCCAACCGTGCCAGGTAAGGACGGTCTGACAGATTCTCAAAAGTCGTCTGCTAACGATGCAAGGGAGGGTACTCGTGTTTTTGTTTTGGTTCGCTAGCATCTGGTTATCTTGTAAGTTGAATGTTCGTTTTTTTCGACCTGCATTGCTTTCATAATGAAAGAAACGTTTGCTTATTGCATCTCATACATCAGATCAGTTCTGAGATTCATTTTTGCGTGCAACTGATATGGTTTTCTGAGCCGTGCAATACGATTTTGGAACTTCATACAAATGTGTCACATTGTTTGGCGCGAGGTCAAAGGTCGGGAGGAAAGTAGTTCTTTGCCCAAATCGGAATCTGCACTATCATATATTTTTTGGAGTCCATGATGTATTTATTGAGCTATAAAAATACAACATATATACCCATACTGAAGTAACAGAGACAAAGAAGGGAGGTCATGGGATATATATATATATATTAACAGCTATTGTGTTTTCAGCGTAGCAATAGGGCCCGATATTTAGACGAGACAAGTATAATGCCGACGAGTCGAAGACGAGTCGCATTATACTTGTTCGAGTCTAAATATCGGACCCTATTGCTACGCTGAAAACACAATAGCGTTTATATAGCTATTCTGACATTAAATTCTGTGTTAGAATCATGTTTTTGTCAGCGACAAGTACCAGAATGGTCCATGTCGTTGATTGCAGACGACGGTTCCCTTTCCGCATGAAGCCACGGAAATAACCGAACATTGAAAAACCCACGGACATGTATTACGGAGAAAACTCGAGATAACCGGATGCTTAGCATTACGTCAATATGTTAGGAATCATATGACGTCATGACGTATCATGCTTGCCTACGTAGATTGTATGTTCGAAAGTCTGACTTCTGTTGGGAATTCGCGTGGTGAAGACAGCGGTAAATCTGTAGATGATAAGAGAATAATGATTGTCTCAGAAGAAACGACGAAATGTTTCAGACCGGTAACTTCATTTCAACATTGCACTATACAGTGGACGTTCTATGTGACAGGAGAGTTTGCTGATTTTGTGTTAAACATTGGAGAGATCGTCTGCTAGAATCCGAGATAGGTCGCTTCAGATTGCAGCTTCTGGAAATTTGCAAGGTTTGTTGCCTGTTAAAGAACTGGATTTTACACGTAATGTATGTCATGTACAGTAAGCAACAACAAAAACACACACAAAGCAAATGGCATCGTCTGTCGACTAGTCACAGAGTGACAGAAACAAACCTGGCGAGGTATGCGTGTACTTTATACACGTGGAAGAAACCGGAACCACGCGTCTTTGTTATTGCCGATATCGTTTGGATATCGGCAAAAATGGCCAACTTTTGTATCGTTATGCTTTGATGATCGGAAAAGGGATGTGTGAGACCATCCAATCACAGCCCCCGAATTCCCCCGCGTGTCCATCAGAATAGCTATATATATATATATATTATAACATATAAGTCGAACCTGCCCTGGAGACCTCCTGTCTAAAGAGAACACTTTTGCTCAGTCCCTTGGGTGGTCTTTTTAGACAGGTTCGACTGTATACACACACACACACACACACACACACACACACACACACACACACACACACACACACACACACACACACACACACACACACACACACACACATACACACTGTCCATAAAGACCACCTGTCCACACGATTTGTGTGTGTGTGTGTGTGTGTGTGTGTACAGTCGAACCTGTCTAAAACGACCACACACGGGACTAAGCAAAAATGATCTCTTTAGACTTAGCCCTTTTGCAACCTTAAACTAAGTGACCGTCGCTGAAAAAAAAAATTAAAAAAAATTACTAAATAAGCTAGAATCTTGTACTTTCGTTTTGATTCTACTGAACTTTCGTTTGTTTGTTTTAGACCAAAACAAATAATAACACAATGAAATGTCCAAGAAAAAATGACGTCGATTGCACATTGCTCTATGAACTTCATATTTTGATGACGTAATTAACAAGACCCAAACAACATGTTTTTTATATAAAATATCAGAAGATGTAAAGGAAACAATTGAAAGTCAGCTGAGACTTTCTCCGGAGATTTGTTAAAATCTCTTATCACATCAAACAATCAAATCAAATCAAATCAAATCAAATTTAACTTTACGAGGGTTGTGGCATAATGTCACAAAGATGTGAGTAGCATATTTGTGAGGTGAAACCACGTCGTGTTTTTAACCTCCCTAAATGTCTTAGTGCGACGCTATGTGGCTGGGGAGCGTTATTCTCGTGTTTTGTGCGTTCCACGCAAAACTGGATTTAGCTTGAGATGAGCTGTGTTTTGAGACATGTAGCAGGTCTGGGGTAAATAACGTCACAGCGTTTGAGATTTTCAACCGGGAAGGTTGTCGGCGCGTGTCAGACTTGTTCTGGGAACAAGTACTCTTTCAAGAGACGGGTCTCTTAAGGTAAATGATTTACTCTGTTGTATATTATTGACGTTGGAATACACAGCTGGAGTGTAAAGGTTAGTGTATACAAAGTGCACCAAATCTTAGTGTGAAGCTTTGAGAGAATTCTTGATGTAATTGTATCACGGTTTTTCATGGGGAATTTCTTGAACATAATTGCTACGCATTTATGTTATGTTTAAGACGGTCATGCTTTGTATGGGGAGTGTTATTCATAGATTAAGTATTAGATGGATATTGAATGTGGACGGAATGTGAACGTGGAATGAACGAGAATGTATGAGTGGTACATGAACGTTTGGACGATTTCCATGGCGTGTACTAGGGAGGGACCTTACACGGGAGAAGCGCGGGACGATGGTGGCGAGCAAGGGACCACATCGGCGCAGTTGACTAGACGAGGGGAGTCTTCATCGTTACCGGTCGTAGCTGACGACGGTTGCTTTCGCTAATGGCGGAAGGGTTTCTCGGGGAGAAACGTGGAAGGTGTGTGTTGGCACCTACGGTGGAAGGTGTGTGTTGGCACCTAAGGTGGAAGGTGTGTGTTGGCAACTACAATGAGAGTTTTGGGAATTCATTATTCTACGAGGATTCAGCGACACAAGGAAGTGAACTGGCGACAAGCAGTGAGCCGTGATTCGAACTCGTGAGTGTCTGTCGGAGCCTTCTTTTGTGCGTTACTCTATATTTGAGAAAGTATCGTTATAATATGTATTTACATGCATTGAGTGAAAGCTAAGAGGTTGTGTGAACTGTGTGTCGAAAGGTTGATTTGTATTGATGTGTTTGAAGTGAAGAAGTATGTTATTTTTGGTTGAGGAAATAATAAGCATGTAGCCTCCCAAATTCTGTTATTGAAGTGTTTGGTGTGAAAAGGGTAAAGACAGTGCAATAGGGCAGAACACGTACATTTATTTCACATGCAAACCACTTGATGACAGTGGTGACCCCGACATAGCCCTAAATAGGGTTTTGTTTCTAAGGATAGATTTTTGTTGTAGTTAAAAAAGCAGTTGCTTCCCTTTCAGTTGAACAGAATTGAGAAATTGTGGTTGATAAAGAAGTGTTTACAGGGTAGCTAAATATACATACTTTGATACTTTGCGTGTTGTAGCGAGTTCGTTTATGTGTATGTTATTGGACACCCCCTCTCCAGCTCTAGGGGTCTACGTAGTTGTATAGTTCTTACGTAGAGAGGGCCTTAGTTTCTGTTTGCTTCCTTTTCTGTGTATTTATTATCTATCTTTCTATCAGTTCTAGCTCCCTTTCCTATAAGTTTTTTTTTTAAACTATTTTTCTTAGAGTCTATCTTGGATTGATTGTTGTGTATGATTGTTGTCGTTGAGGTGCAGGCTTATTTTAAATAAAATAGTATAGGGTGTGCCATTTTTTTGTGTGTGTATAAATTCTGAAATTTTGTATTTTTTTGGTTGGACTCTGATATTTTTTTTCCCGTTGTGTACTTTGGCTTGAAAAGTGTTTTTGTTTATTATTGTTATTGTTGTTCCTATTTGTAGTTGGATTAGTAATAGGGTGATTATCTCCCCTATACTAGTGTTTGATATTTAGTTGTTGGTTTGGGGAAAGTTTTTTTATTTATTTGTTTTAAATTTTTTTTGGTTAGTAGTAATTTGTAAACATTTGTACTTGGACAGTTTTTTGGGTACATTTTTTGTTGTTGTTGTTGTTGTTGTTGTTGTGAACATTTACATTTTGTTTTGGGTGTGCTCTGGCGATTGATTTTCCTCAAAGGATCTGACGCTGGTTAGTGGTGTGTGGAATTGAATTTTTCATTTAAAGTGTGTTGTTTGGGTTTGGGAAACTTTGATGTTCTAAAGTTGTTAGTTTAAGTTTGACATTGATTGACAAGTGTTTGAAGTTGCTATTGATTGTTTAAACTGATATTTTCTAAATTATCACTTTTATTTGGACTCCATTAAGTTTATTGTTTTATTTTTGAAACTGGTTGTGTAAATAGTTAAGTAGTAAACAATTTGAAGATTGTTTTTAAAAGGCACAAGATTTCTGTTAGTTTAGTATTTTATTATACTCTTTGTGTGTGTTTAGTATTGCGAGAAACTGGTGTATGATACAACTTGTTGATACTTAAACAATTTTGTGAACTTGTTACTTGAACCATTGTATTACTTTGAGATTACTTGATATTGTGACGTTGTAAAGATGGCTGAGACTAGTGATACTGGTGGTAACACATATGCTGATTGTTTGGCATTGGGAGAGAAGCATGGGTTAAAGGCAGAAGCTTTGTTTAAGTTTGCCCAGGCTCAGGTGGATAGAGAAGAGAGAAGTCAGGAAAGGGAGGCAAAGAAAGTAGCAGCTGAGGCTGAAGCAAAGAAAGTAGAAGCTGAGGCTGAGGCAAAGAAGGTACAAGCTGAAGCTGAGGTTGAAGCAAAGAAAGTTGAGGCTGAGACAAAAAGGTTAGAAATTGAGGCAAACAGGGATGCAAAGAGGCTAGCAGCAGATACTGAAGCAAGGAAAATGGATTTGGAGTTTAAGAAAGCAGAAGCGCAGCAAAGTACAGGTGGAAATGCAGGTGGGAGATCAGGTCCCAGCATTAGGCCCCAGTACCCAAAACTCCCCATGTTCAAGGAAGATAAAGATGACATTGACAGTTTTTTGTTCAGATTTGAAACGCATGCAAAGGCGAACAAATGGAGTGATTCAGAGTGGGCGACATACTTATCAGCTTATTTGGAGGGTGGAGCTTTGTCATTGTTTCATTCATTGTTTTCGACGGGTACTTTTTCGTATGAAGACTTGAAGAAAGAGTTGTTGAAGAAGTTTCAGTGCACTCGAGATGGATTTCGTGAGAAATTTCGCAGTACGAAGCCAGAGGCTGATGAAAGTTTTGGCACATACGTAACACGGATGAAGCATTTGTTCAACCGTTGGTTGAGGTTGTCGGATATAGAAACCTCATATGAAGCATTGTTTGATTTTGTGTTGTGTGAGCAGATGCTTAACAGTGTATGCACTGATTTGGCAGTCTTTTTGAGAGAACGTGATTGTAAAAATTCAAAAGACATGATTGCTGGCGCAGAAACTTACAAATCAGCCCATCCGAATAAATGTTTGGCCAGAAAGAGTCAAGTAAATCCTTTGGTAACTGGAAACGTAGCGTTCAATCAGAATCGTGGATCAGGACAGTCTTACAATCGTGGTCAAGGTGATAGTGGCAGAAGACAAGATGGTATGAGCAGAAATACCAGGTTTCAAGGAAGAGGAGATGATCGTAGGCCGGGTAGAAGAGGATGGCAGCAAGGAGGTACTAGAGGTACAGGTACGGAACAGCAGAATCAGGACACATGTTACAGATGTGGGCAGTTTGGCCATTACGCTAGAGAATGTTTTCAGGTAGCATATTCAGCGAAGTCGGTAGCGGATTGTCAGGACGCTGGAGTGTTGGTAAGCTCGGCAGCATTCGGGTCGTTGCCATTAGCGGAAGGACGCGTTAATGGGAAGCAAGTTTCAGTACTGAGAGACACAGGAGCTAATGTAGCTGGGGTAAGGAAGTCGTTGGTCTTACCAAGCCAGTACATACAGGGAGAAATCCAAAAGGTAAAGGGTTTTAGTGGACGGATCGATATGTATCCATTGGCAGAAGTGGTTGTCGATACCCCATTTTTTCAGGGAAAGTTGAAATGTTGTGTGCTCACAGACCCAGTCGCTGACCTAGTGATATGTAATCTTCAGGGTGTGGTACCCAGAGTAGATTTATTCCTTGGGAATACGCAGGGTGTTGGATTGTGTGCTGATGTAAGTCACAAGAAAATCACTGAAGAGGTGGTACTTGAGAAGGTCGTGTGTGGTACGAGTAGGGCAAAAGCCAAAAAGAAACTGGAGGATTCCCCGATGCCATTGAAAAATGTGGTTACTCCTGATTTGTCGATTAACGAGGAGGATCTGAAAAGTTTGCTGAAAGAAGATGAGACATTGAGAGAGGTGTTGAGTGTGTCACGTGAGGATGAGAGGTATGCAGTTTGTGCAGAGAAAGTTGTTGATGTTGAGGAAGTAAGTAGTGGATATCGCGAAATCATTCCACCGAGGTCTGACTGGGGCAGTCATAATGTTTTCCCAAGTAAATGTGAAGAGGCAAAGGTTGCAGTATTACCTCCGATTGAGGAGATAGAGCCGTTGCCGTTACCTACATTGCCTAAGGGAAAGGAAGAGACAACCAGAGACATTGTTTTTGATCCTGTTTTGACAGAGAGTCAAAAGGAGGAGATGAAAGAGGTGTTTGGGAACATGGGTGAAATTTTCAAAACATGTGATGCGTTGGTGTCTTTCACTGCAATAATTAGCATTCGAGGTTCATCCAATAGCATGAGACAGGAATACGTTGACAGACATGTTGTCCAGGTCATTCGTAGGTCAGAGCATACCACAAGTTTATGGTATGTGTGGAAAAAGAAGGTTGTTTTGGTCAAAAGAAAACTCAAGAATGTTCTTTTTTCCCCGGGAAGGGGGATGTCACAAAGATGTGAGTAGCATATTTGTGAGGTGAAACCACGTCGTGCGACGCTATGTGGCTGGGGAGCGTTATTCTCGTGTTTTGTGCGTTCCACGCAAAACTGGCTTTAGCTAGAGATGAGCTGTGTTTTGAGACATGTAGCTGGTCTGGGGTAAATAACGTCACAGCGTTTGAGATTTTCAACCTGGAAGGTTGTCGGCGCATGACAGACTTGTTCTGGGAACAAGTACTCTTTCAAGAGACGGGTCTCTTCAGGTAAATGATTTACTCTGTTGTATATCATTGACGTTGGAATACATAGCTGGAGTGTAAAGGTTAGTGTATACAAAGTGCACCAAATCTTAGTGTGAAGCTTTGAGAGAATTCTTGATGTAATTGTATCACGGTTTTTCATGGGGAATTTCTTGAACATAATTGCTACGCATTTATGTTATGTTTAAGACGGTCATGCTTTGTATGGGGAGTGTTATTCATAGATTAAGTATTAGTTGGATATTGAATGTGGACGGAATGTGAACGTGGAATGAACGAGAATGTATGAGTGGTGCATGAACGTTTGGAAGAAGAGATGGTTTTAGAGAATGTTGTATTAAGACTTGGTTACATTCTTTCGGAGTTTCCATGAGGGATTTCCATGGCGTGTACTAGGGAGGGACCTTACACGGGAGAAGCGCGGGACGATGATGGCAAGCAAGGGACCACATCGGCGCAGATGACTAGACGAGGGGAGTCTTCATCGTTACCGGTCGTAGCTGACGACGGTTGCTTTCGCTAATGGCGGAAGGGTTTCTCGGGGAGAAACGTGGAAGGTGTGTGTTGGCACCTACGGTGGAAGGTGTGTGTTGGCACCTAAGGTGGAAGGTGTGTGTTGGCAACTACAATGAGAGTTTTGGGAATTCATTATTCTACGAGGATTCAGCGACACAAGGAAGTGAACTGGCGACATGCAGTGAGCCGTGATTCGAACTCGTGAGTGTATGTTGGTGCCTTCTGTTGTGCGTTACTCTATATTTGAGAAAGTATCGTTATAATATGTATTTACGTGCATTGAGTGAAAGCTAAGAGGTTGTGTGAACTGTGTGTCGAAAGGTTGATTTGTATTGATGTGTTTGAAGTGAAGAAGTATGTTATTTTTGGTTGAGGAAATAATAAGCCTGTAGCCTCCCAAATTCTGTTATTGAAGTGTTTGGTGTGAAAAGGGTAGAGACAGTGCAATAGGGCAGAACACGTACATTTATTTCACATGCAAACCACTTTATGACACATAAGCAATAACAAACGAGCATTTTTCAACCAGCCCTCGCCAGGAGAGGGAACAATAGTAACAAATAAACATAAATAAATAACAAGTCGCGTAAGGCGAAAATACAACATTTAGTCAAGTAGCTGTCGAACTCACAGAATGAAACTGAACGCAACGCAACGCAGCAAGACCGTATACTCGTAGCATCGTCACTCCACCGCCCGTGGCAAAGGCAGTGCCAGTGGAATTGACAAGAAGAGCGGGGTATTCGTTGCGCTGAGAAGGATAGCACGCTTTTCTGTACCTCTCTTCGTTTTAACTTTCTGAGCGTGTTTTTAATCCAAACATATCATATCTATATGTTTTTGGAATCAGAAACCGACAAGGAATAAGATGAAAGTGTTTTTAAATTGATTTCGAAAAAAAAATGTTGATAATAATTTTTATATATTTAATTTTCAGAGCTTGTTGTTAATCCAAATATAACATATTTATATGTTTTTGGAATCAGCAAATGATGGAGAATAGGATGAACGTAAATTTGGATCGTTTTATAAAACAAATATTTTTTTTACAATTTTTAGATTTTCAATGACCAAAGTCATTAGTTAATTTTTAAGCCACCAAGCTGAAATGCAATACCCAAGTCCAGGCTTCGTCGAAGATTACTTGACCAAAATGTCAACCAATTTGGTTGAAAAATGAGAGCGTGACAGTGCCGCCTCAACTTTCACGAAAAGCCGGATATGACGTCATAAAAGACATTTATCAAAAAAATGAAAAAACACGTCTGAGGATATCATACCCAGGAACTCTCATGTCCAATTTCATAAAGATCGGTCAAGTAGTTTGGTCTGAATCGCTCTACACACACACACAGACAGACACACAGACACACATACACCACGACCCTCTTCTCGATTCCCCCCTCTACGTTAAAACATTTAGTCAAAACTTGACTAAATGTAATAAAACCAGAATTCACAGGACTATGTACACAATTACAGGCTTTTCCACGAATTCGTACGTCAAGTAGGCAAGCACAGTGGCAATTTCTGAACATGCACGTGTGAACACAATTTGAATGTGTTTTCAAAACTGAGAGGTACAATGGTTTTAATATATTTGCGCTAGCAGATT
>NC_090252.1:21035691-21060691 GCF_037325665.1 Littorina saxatilis | reverse complement strand
ATCCGTGTTGGGTCCGGTTCTTTTTGTTTTGTACATGAACCCCCTCTTTAACCTCGTCAAACAGTATCCTATCGATCACCACGCCTTTGCAGACGACAACCAGTTGTACAAAGACAGTGAGATTGATCAAATTGATACCACTGTGAGTGAAATGGAAGACTGTGTTGTTGCTGTAAAGGCGTGGATGACGGCTAACAAACTACAGCTAAACGACTCGAAAACTGAATCCATGCTTGTCAGGTCCCAGTACAGATCTTTCCCTGAAAATTCTTTGCCTTCTAGCATTCATGTCGGCGATAGTGACGTCAACTTTGTCTCTTCTGTGACTAATCTTGGCGTTACCTTCGACCACTTCCTCAACCTTTCCCAGCACGTCCAAAACATCCGCACAATTGCGTACAGTAACGTAAGGAAAATCAGTTCTATCCGCCACTATCTTACCCCCCAAGCCGCTCAAACTCTAGCCTGTTCTCTAGTTCTATCCAGATTAGACTATTGCAACAGCCTGTTCTATGGCTGTGATCAAAAACTTGTCGAGTCACTCCAAAAGGTACAAAACTCTGCCGCCAAATTGATATATCGTTCTAAGAAGTTTGATCATGTCACACCACTTCTTCGTTCCCTTCATTGGCTTCCCGTGTCCGCTCGTATCAGATACAAGCTTGCTTGTATCTGTTTCTCTGCCAAATTTGAAGATGGCCCTAAATACCTCAAGGAACTGCTCGTCACATATGACAATCCCTCTGACTACAACCTCCGCTCACGCGCTGACAGTCGCAAACTGGAAACTCTCGAGCGAAGCTTGCCTTCTTTTGGAGATCGCTCGTTTGCCTCTGCGGCTGCCATTGTCTGGAATTCTCTCCCTTCCTCCGTTCGCCATTCTGCTTCTAAGGACTCTTTCCGCAGTTCCCTTAAAACGCACCTTTTTCGCGAATCCTTGTAAATTGTCCTTGACATCTTTATAGACTGTTAGAGGTGAAGTTAGATTTGTTGTTTGAATGTGTCTTTTTGTATACTTGCCTCAGCTTTGATTGAGCTATAGGGCTGTGTATGAAATTTGCATTTAGTCTTTCTTTTCTTGCTGAGTGTAAGTACAGTCTAGAGAGGAGACGGACATGGTGTGAGCTTGTCCAGGGGGCTATATGAACATCTCAGTGGCAGGGGGATGGAAGCACTTGTTAATGAGTCGGAGTGTGTATGCGCGTGGTGTGCACGAGGATGTGTATGTACGTGAGTGGTATTTGTAAATGTGTATTATGATAATATCATCTTTGTATTTATATTATTGAAATTGTTATATTTCGATGTACAGCGCTAAGAGCATAGTTAAATTTGTGAAGCGGCGCTATATAAGCTATCTTTATTATTATTATTATTATCATGAAAACTGCGAGCTTTAGCTTTACATACAGATCAATCCATTTAAAAAGAACATTCAACAAGTCGCGTGAGGCGATATTATTTTATTTTTATTTTATTTTATGCTGCTTGTTATCGCGCGCATATTTCAACATACGGATTCAAGGCGCAGGGATTTATTGATGCCGTGTAAGGTGGAATGTTGTACACAATACGTCACGCATTCACATCGGCCAGCAGATCGCAGCCATTTCGGCGCATATCCTACTTTTCACGGCCTATTATTCCAAGTCACACGAGTATTTTGGTGGGCATTTTAATATATGGATAATGCCAATACAATGTTGCCAGGAAAGACCCTTTTGTCAATCGTGGGATCTTTAACGTGCACACCTCAATGTAGTGTACACGAAGGGACCTCGGTTTTTCGTCTCATCCGAAAGACTAGCACTTAGGAAAGGGGGGAGAAAATTGCTAACGCCCTGACCCAGGGTCGAACTCGCAACCTCTCGCTTCCGAGCGCAAGTGTGTTACCACTCGGCCACCCAACTCCAATTACTACATTTAGTCAAGCTGTCAAACTCACAGAATGTAACTGAACGCACTGCATTTTTTTTCCACCCAGACCATATAGCATCGTCAGTCCCCCGCAAGTGTAAAACGCAGTGAAATTGACAAGCCAGTCAGTATAGCGTAGTAGCGGCTGCGTTTTCGCGCTTTTCTGTTTTTTGTTTGTTTTTTTAACATAACCAGCACACTGTGGTTTGAGTAGACATAACGTGCATTATATTCTATTTTCTTTGATTATTTTTAATGATAGATGTGTGTATGAATTCACCTGCATAACTAAAACACATCATTCATTTGTGATGATGGGTGTTTGTATGTACTCACCTGAATTACCAGCACACTGTGGTTTGAACTGACATACGTGCATTATATTCAATTCTATGTTATTATTTGTCATGACGGGTGTTAGTATGTTATCACCTGCATAACTAGCACACATCGTTCATTTGTCATGATTGGTGTTTGTATTTTTCACCTGCATAACTAGCACACATCGTTCATTTGTCATGATTGGTGTTTGTATTTGTCACCTGCAAAACTAGCACACATCGTTCATTTGTCATGATTGGTGTTTGTATTTTTCACCTGCATAACTAGCACACATCGTTTATTTGGCATGACGGGTGTTTGTATGTACTCACCCACATAACCAGCACACATTGCTTCGAGGTGACAGAGCCAGGGGTATGCTGAAGGGGCATCTTTGTGCGCACAACACCTGTAGCCCTTGTTTTTGTCACAACACGGCCTGCTGGTGCCGGGAAATCCTTGGCAGTAATCTGTTCCACTGCGTGCACACTGCCGAGTCTGTGCGCAATGGGTCCAAAGCATTGTTAAGAATCTCACCTCTACAAGTTCAAAACGCCGGTTTTAAGGTTCATGTATTGTATTTTTGTAATTTCTCCTTTCTGTTGCTTGTGTTTTTTACATTTAGTCAAGTTTTGACTTAGATAGATTATGAATCGAGACGTGGGGTAGTGCAAGTTGCGTATGGGTTTGTGTTTGTTTGTGTTGTAGAGCGAGTTGCGGAAAGATTACTAGATAGAAATCAGTAAAACTTTACCTTCATTTTTTTTCCAGATGATAGAGAGAGAGAGAGAGAGAGAGAGAGAGAGAGAGAGAGAGAGAGAGAGAGAGAGAGAGAGAGAGAGAGCGAGAGAGAGAGAGGGAGAGGGAGAAAGAGGGAGAGAGGGAGAGAGAGAGGGAGAGAGAGAGTAAGTGAGTGAGAGAGAGAGAGCGAAAGAGAGAGAGAGAGAGCGATAGATAGAGAGAGAGAGGGGGAGAGAGAGAGAGTAAGTGAGTGAGAGAGAGTAAGTGAGTGAGAGAGAGAGAGAAAGAGAGAGAATTGAATTGAATTGAACTTATCTTACAAGGATTTAGATTTAAGGCTACGCCTTTTCTTACAATCTGTCTTTGGGACGCATAGACACACAATTATATAATTAAAAAAAATTAAAAATTAAAAAGTTAAAAAGTTAACCAACAAAAGGAGGTCGGAAAACGTGATAATAAAGATGACGATGATGATGACGATAATGATGATGATAATGATGATGATGATGATGATAAAGATGAGGCATGAAGAGCATACATATGTGGTTATTCATAAAATCAAATGCATACTATGCAGGTAATTATAAATACAAGCTGGTGGCAATCGAACATGTAGAAATAGTGTAACAAAAATATGTTCAGAATATACAATGCACAGCATATTTTGACGTAATACTAAGTTTGGTAAGTCAAAAGGCGTTAAACTACTCAGACATTAAGTGGTTTTTAACACATTTTTTAAAACTTTTTAATGACTTTAGGTGCTTAAAGGATGATGGAAGTGAATTCCAAACTGAAGTACCCGAAAAAGCAAGACTGGTCTTATACAGGTCAATTCGTGGAATTGGTGGGATCAAGTTGACCGACCCATATCTGTGGGTAGCTTTATGAAATAATGATGTAATGTAAATCGGCACTTTACCGTGATACAATTTATGCATGAAAATGGCTTTGTTTAACTTGAGATGCTTTTCCAGTGGAAGAAAGTTAAGCATTTTTAATTTTATATCTGTTGAGGCATTATCCTTTACGATGAGTTTGGCCGAGCGACGATAGAGAGAGTCTAACTTTTACAAGTGGACATCACTGCTGCCATCCCAGAGCGTCGAAACATAATTAATGTGAGGCATTACATGAGCATGGTGAAACATTTCCAGAGTCCTTCTGTCGGTATATTGCTTTAACTTGGATAGGAGGAAAACGTTCTTGGCTACTTTCTTGCAAATATGCTGTATGTGTGCCTGCCACTTGAATTCACAATCAAGAATTACCCCTAAAACGCGATGCTGTTGAACTTGTTCAATTGATTGCGTACCAATAGTAAGATTTAGTTTGAGTGGAGAAATCTGATGTTTTTGTCTGGTTGCAATTACCATACTTTTAGTTTTTATTGGATGGACAAGCATAGCATTAGCACTACACCAGTTATTTACATCGTTTAAAGCTGTTTGAAGGGAGGACTCTATAACTGTAACATACTTTCCACTTGAATGAAGAGAAGAATCGTCAGCAAAAAAATCACTTCTCACATTACTATCAGAAATGTGCAGTGGCAGATCATTGATATACAGACAGAGAGAGAGAGAGAGAGAGCGATAGATAGAGAGCGAGAGAGAGAGAGAGAGAGAGAGAGAGAGAGAGAGAGAGAGAGAGAGGGGAGGGGGGAGAAAGAGAGAGAGGGGGAGAGAGAGGGAGGAGAAAGAAAGGACGAATTACAAATAGAGACAGAGAGAGAGGGAAGGAGGCAGATGGGCACATACAGAGATACTGACACACAGACAGAGAGAGATAGACAGACAGAATGAGAGCGAGACTCACGTCCATTGTAATGTTCAGTTGAAATCCTGTATTTTCTAATTGAACGTCAGATTCAAAACGGACTATCAGAGGCCATGTCGTCTGTGTCGCTGCAAAATCAAAAGAAAAGTTATCATTACAAACAATGGTGGTAGTAATAATGTATTGGCAATTTGTAAGTGCCGCTTAGCATTTTATTTATTCAGGGTGCTCTCTCCCGTCCACAACTGAGAGAACTTGAACTCGAAAATGCACTTGCCATTAAAATATGTATTGTCATCTACAAGAATCGATCCAGAACGAATGTGTGTCAACTGCACCTCGTTTTATTGTGTATTTTCACCTCTACTCATGAAATTTGTTTGAGCACATCCCGAATAGCCAAATGGATAAAAATGAACCCAAAATATCAACAAATAACCAACCTTTGTTTCTGAAAACACGTTACAAAGGGACTGCAAAACAAGATTAAACACTATTCAAGCACCAACAACCACCTCACTTTTGACCTTTTTTTCTGTCTTCTCATAGTTGAAGTGACAAGGCAAATCACATGTTTGTTTTTGTTTGTTTTTCATGTTTAGCATTACTCACTAAAAGAGGTTGGGGCAAGCGGCATTCTGCAAACTCTCTTTGTCTCATTAGCCGTTCCAATCTCCACGTAGTCATTTTTGCAGCCAATCTGGCCATCTTCAATCAACATCTTCCTGAGAACAAATTATCAATAGATTTTCTTAAACAAATATTGAACAATGTAGAGCCTTAATTAATACAAACAAAGACACAGACAAACACGCGCGCGCACTCTCACACACACACACACACACACACACACACACACACACACACACACACACACACATACACACACACACACACACACACACACACACACACACACACACACACACACACCACCACCATCACCCCCTTCCTATCGATTCATAGTTTACCGATTTCAAAAGTAATACTGCCCCAAAGCGAATGAGGAACCTCGGTGTTGACTCACTTCCAGTGAAAGGTAACCCACATGGGCCTCCGCGTGTTGGTGTTTGCAAAGTCGATGGTCCACTTACACAAGGTGTTTGCCTTGTATTGTACTTTGCTGCTCCACTCTGACAGTGGTGGCGAGGCCAGCATGAAAGACGTTTCGTTCTGCACATTGGTGATGTCCATGGGACCAGGACTCTCGCACCAATCAGTCTTATTAGCTGTTGTCAAATGTGGGTATTATGTTATATATAACCAACCAAGAACACAACTTTTCCCCAAAGGGCTTCCTCAAGGCATCATAAACCAAACGTCTATAACAATAGCACAAAGCTTTCACTGGAACAAACTATGGTAAGGTGTACCTCGTCTGTGCTTGATTACATTCAGATGAAGACTTTAATCCTGCTCACTCATCCATTACCAGGCTGTTGGTCTCAGTAGGTCTATGCTGAAACGATTCTTGCATGATCATTCTTTGCGTCATTGTCCATCAGTGTGACTTCCACGGCTGAGATGCACGGAGCAAACTTGGATGCCACCTAATTGGGTGGAAACAAGCCGCGGGATCTGATTGGTTGAAATCACAACACATCTCAATTTTAACCAATCCGACCCCGCGGTTGCGTACCACGTACCCATTTGTGTGTGCTTCGTGCACATCAGGCTTCGTCTGAGTAGTCTTTTTTAGGAAAAAAGCAATGATAGCTTCATGCTTTAACGTCATCCATACCTTACACTCGCTGACTATAAAAGCGCCTTCAACAACCTGTTAGTTGGACTTGAGATGCAAATTAAATCTCGTCACAAACTGAACGACTATTTACCTTGTGGATTTATTGTTTTGAGAGTTCTGAGGTTTTAAAATAATCTGTACTTGATAACCAGCCGCAAAACATCATCTATGCAGATGTATTATACCATGCAGCAGCATAAAGCCAAATTGCTGTGTGTCTTCGTTAAAATGCAGTTGCCACAATCACCCATCTTAACCCATTTCTTTATCGTTACCTATCTGACCTGACCGACGGAAACATGCGAACGTCTATGATAAATTGAGCTCGGAATGCTATACGTTTTGCACCTGAAGACCGTGAGCATAAACTACCGAGAAGCTTTCTTTCTTTATTTGGTGTTTAACGTCGTTTTCAACCACGAAGGTTATATCGCGACGGACCGAGAAGCTGAACAGACACCAATGTTAATATATAAAAATGGTAACGTTTAATAATAATTCAAAAATAACTAATGTTATGTTATGAATACATGTTGCTTAACTTCTGAGCTTGTGTCTATTTGCAGCATGATGATAGGGTTTGATATCAATACTTGACCAAGCCTATACCACGGCTTGTTTAATTCCTTCGGATTACATAAAACAGCTTGTGACATTCTATTTTGACAAATTCAAAACACAGGATATGTAGGTTGTTGGAACGTTTGTTATTGACAACAAATTGCATTCACAGATATTTTGACCCAACGGTCTTTTAAGTGAACAGACAAACAAATATTCACACAAAACTTATCTTGATAGAATCATTGTTTGCATGACGTAGAAAGGGAATGACGTCAGCGTCAAAATAATGTCCTATAGGTAAATAGAACATGGCAGAGAGAGAGAGAGAGAGAGAGAGAGAGAGAGAGAGAGAGAGAGAGAGAGAGAGAGAGAGAGAGAAAGAGAGAGAGAGAAAGATAAAGAGAGAGAGAGAACGAGAGAGAAAGAGGGAGAAAGAGAGATACAGAGAGAAAAAGAGAGAGAGAGAGAAAGAGAGAGAGAACGAGAGACGAGAGAGAGAGAGAGAGAGAGAGAGAAAGAGAGAGAGAGAGAGATATATATATATATATATATAGAGAGAGAGAGAGAGAGAGAGAGAGAGAGAGAGAGAGAGAGAGAGAGAGAGAGAGAGAGAGAGAGAGAGAGAGAGAGAGAGAGAGAGAGAGAGAGAGAGAGAGAGAGAGAGAGAGAGAGAGAGAGAGAGAGAGAGAGAGAGAAATCAATACGACTGCACACTGACATATTTTTGTTTACACTTACCAGGAGTAAAGGAAACCTTGAAGATAAACTTTTCCCGAGTTTTGTCTTTGACGATTGACGTGAAATTCAGTATCGCCACATAGGCCGTTTTCACCAGAACTGCAATGACCAAATGTTAACTTCAGAAAGTCAAAGGTCTAATGTGATGTCAATGTGTCTATGAAAGTCAGTTAATCCGTTTTACATTAGCTGCGCCACCGGGGACGGGGCGTTCCTGGTAGTTGACAATATCGAGTCGAGTGGGCAAGATAAACAGAAACAAGTCGCGTAAGGCGAAAATACAATATTTAGTCAAGTAGCTGCCATTTTTCAGCAAGACCGTATACTCGTAGCATCGTCAGTCCACCGCTCATGGCAAAGGCAGTGAAATTGACAAGAAGAGCGGGGTAGTAGTTGCGCTAAGAAGGATAGCACGCTTTTCTGTACCTCTCTTTGTTTTAACTTTCTGAGCGTGTTTTTAATCCAAACATATCATATCTATATGTTTTTGGAATCAGGAACCGACACGGAATAAGATGAAAGTGTTTTTAAATTGATTTGGACAATTTAATTTTGATAATAATTTTTATATATTTAATTTTCAGAGCTTGTTTTTAATCCGAATATAACATATTTATATGTTTTTGGAATCAGCAAATGATGGAGAATAAGATAAACGTAAATTTGGATCGTTTTATAAATTTTTAATTTTTTTTACAATTTTCAGATTTTTAATGACCAAAGTCATTAATTAATTTTTAAGCCACCAAGCTGAAATGCAATACCGAACCCCGGGCTTTGTCGAAGATTACTTGACCAAAATTTCAACCAATTTGGTTGAAAAATGAGGGCGTGACAGTGCCGCCTCAACTTTCACGAAAAGCCGGATATGACGTCATCAAAGACATTTATCAAAAAAATGAAAAAAACGTTCGGGGATTTCATACCCAGGAACTCTCGTGTCAAATTTCATAAAGATCGGTCCAGTAGTTTAGTCTGAATCGCTCTACACACACACACACACACAGACACACAGACACACAGACACACGCACATACACCACGACCCTCGTTTCGATTCCCCCTCGGTGTTAAAATATTTAGTCAAAACTTGACTAAATATAAAAACAACAATTGCCACATATAAGAGTGGCTCTTTCCTCTGAATTTTATGACAACTAATTTCTTTAAATAAACTTATGTAAATTGAAACAAGTCGCGTAAGGCGAAAATACAACATTTATCAATCAATGAGGCTTATATCGCGCATATTCCGTTGGTACAGTTCTAGGCGCTCTGCAGTGATGCCGTGTGAGATGAAATTTTATACGGCCAGTAGATTGCAGCCATTTCGGCGCATATTTACCTTTAACGGCCTATTATTCCAAGTCACACGGGTATGGGTAGACAATTATTAACTGTGCCTAAGCAATTTTGCCAGGAAAGACCCTTTTGTCAATCGTGGGATCTTTAACGTGCACACCTAATGTAGTGTACACGGGGGGAGGGTTCGGACACCGAAGAGAGTCTGCACACAAAGTTGACTCTGAAATAAATTTCCGCCGAACCTGGGATCGAACTCACGCTGACAGCGGCCAACTGAATACAAATCCAGCTCGCTACCAACTGAGCTATATCCCCGCCCCAAGCTGTGGAACTCACAGAATGAAACTGAACGCAATGCAACGCAGCAAGACCGTATACTCGTAGCATCGTGAGTCCACCGCTCATGGCAAAGGCAGTGAAATTGACAAGAAGAGCGGGGTAGTAGTTGAGCTGAGAAGGATAGCACGCTTTTATGTACCTCTCTTCGTTTTAACTTTCTGAGCGTGTTTTAATCCAAACATTTCATATCTATATGTTTTTGGAATCAGGAACCGACAAGGAATAAGATGAAAGTGTTTTTAAATTGATTTGAAAAAAAAAAAATTGATAATAATTGTTATATATTTAATTTTCAGAGCTGGTTTTTAATCCAAATATAACATATTTATATGGTTTTGGAATCAGTAAATGGTGGAGAATAAGATGGACGTGAATTTGGATCGATTTATAAAAATACATATTTTTTTTTTACAATTTTCAGATTTGTAATGACCAAATCATTAATTAATTTTTAAGAAACCAAGTTAAAATGCAATACCGAAGTCCGGGCTTTGTCGAAGATTATTTGACCAAAATGTAAACCAATTTGGTTGAAAAATGAGAGCGTGACAGTTCCGCCTCAACTTTCACGAAAAGCCGGATATGACGTCATCAAAGACATTTATCAAAAAAATGAAAAAACACGTCCGGGGATATCATACCCAGGAACTCTCATATCAAATTTCATAAAGATCGGTCCTGTAGTTTAGTCTGAATCGCTCTACACACACACACACACACACACACGCACACACACACACACGCACGCACATACACCACGACCCTCGTTTCGATTCCCCCTCGATGTTAAAATATTTAGTCAAAACTTGACTAAATATAAAAAGCAAATCATTATTTCAAACTCTAAATTTCATCGAATAACTTTCAAAGCGATCTGAGAGCGTTTTTATATTTTCCCTTTACAACAGCTGTGTCGTCAAATCGAAGGTAGTCAAATAGTCAGCACTCATACATGCCCATGCATGGAAAGTAATGAGAGATATTCGTCTGCAATACCAAATCACACATGCAGGTCAAATACGCTGCTATGTGTACAGGGTTGCTATAGGGCACAATGTTTTGATTCGAAAAGGTATTACATTGTATAATGGGCCTCCAACTTTAACATTATACGTACTTGTCTTGACAAAATAACGGGCCCTATTGGTTGAAACTCAAAAGCAAGTATGACTGAAATATTGCAAAGGTATGATTTAGCAAGTACAAAACAAAAATTAAAATTAACATACGATTTCGAGTCAAAGCTGTAGGATGGTTTCCGGCATCTACCCTCATGGTGTCGGTGATCTCACGGCCTGACGTTTTTTCCATGATCACCCGACCAAAGACGCGGTTGTTTTCCGCCAATTGGTATTGGTGAAACTGAAAGTCAAATAAAATGTGAAAAATTTGTTACACTGAATCTGATGTCAGTGTTCATTTGACATCAAATCAAATTCAAATAAGAAGAAAACATGAATATGCATGGTGTAAACAAGGGCGGATCTGGGGGGGGGGGTTACACGGGTTACGTAACCCCACCCCCCCCCCCACCTCCCAAAAAAGAGGTAATTTATTGGCTCAGGATGCACCAGATAGCTCTATTTTGTTTCTTTGGATACAAAAAAATTGCGGGGGGGCATGCCCCCGGACCCCCCTAGAGGCTTAGGCGCCTTCGGCGCCGTCAACTTGTATCTTTGCAGTCATTTTGTAACCCCCCCCTCCAAAGTGAATTGATCCGCCCTTGGTAAAACACACGCACACATGCGTAGCGCGCATTCTCTCTCTCTCTCTCTCTCTCTCTCTCTCTCTCTCTCTCTCTCTCTCTCTCTCTCTCTCTCTCTCTCTCTCTCTCTCTCTCTCTCTCTCTCTCTCTCCCTCTCTCTCTCTCTCACTCTCTCTCTCACTCTCTCTCTCTCTCTCTCTCTCTCTCTCTCTCTCTCAGTATTTCATTACTATGTATATGCAGCAAATTGTATAGCTACATTTTGAACAACAGATTGACGAATTGGATCGAAAAACATGAAATACTAAATGAGAGTCAAGCTGGTTTTCGCAGAGGCTATAGTACCGTTGATCATATTTTTACACTACAAGCTTTGGTACAGAAGCAGTTATTGACACACAAGAAGTTGTATGTCGCTTTTATTGACTTTCGTAAAGCTTTTGATTCAGTTGTAAGAACTACGTTGTGGAAAACTTTGAAGAAAAATGGAGTTAAAGGAAAGATGTACCAGGCGCTCAGCTGTATGTATGACGTGGTAAAAGCAAAAGTGCGATCAGGAAGTGATTTTTCGGACTCCTTTATGTGCCCAAGGGGTCTAAAACAGGGAGAAATTTGTAGTCCAGTTTTGTTTTCTCTACTAATTAATGAGCTAGCTAATGATATTGTCCAGAAGGGAAAACATGGTATTCAACTTATTCCAGACTTTTTTGAAATACTCATTCTGATGTTTGCAGATGATATTATTCTTATTTCAGATTCTGTATGTGGGCTCCAGAATCAGTTAAACATTCTGTGGGATTCGTCTAGACGTCTTGGACTTGAAGTTAATTTAGACAAATCTAATATTGTTGTTTTTCGGAACGGTGGTCACTTGGCCTTGCGAGAAAGATGGGTGTATGGTGGACATCCTATGAGCGTTTTGAACATGTATAAGTATTTAGGAGTATGGTTGTCTACACGCCTGTCCTTCTCTCACACTCTTAATGATTTTGCTGCAAAAGGGAAAAAGGGAGTCATTGGTATTCTAAAATGTTTATGGCAACTGGGTGACAGATCTCCAGCTATTTTTTTCAAGCTTTTCGACGCACAGATTCAACCGATGCTGGCATATGGTGCCGAAGTTTGGGGGGTTGAAGCAGACCATACACCTATAGAGAGAGTTCATTTATTCGCACTTAAACGTTTTTTGAATACGAGTATGAGAACACCAAATGCTATGGTTTATGGAGAAACGGGAAGGTACCCCTTGTTTATAAACAGCTTTGTTAAATGCATTCGTTTTTGGCTACGTATATTGAGGATGCCACATCATCGCCTTCCGAGCAAGGCGTATAAAATGCTGAAATATCTCCATGAACAAAATAAGAAAACATGGGCCTCCTCGATCTGTTACACTCTGTACATGTACGGTTTTGATGAAGTATGGGAAAACCAAGGTGTTGGCGATGAGAGGGCGTTCCTAACAGCATTTAAAGAAAGACTTATTTCATCCTACAAGCAAACCTGGCTTGAAAATGTACAAGGAAGTGAACGTTTCTCTCTGTACAGAACCTTCAAATCAACCCTAAGATTATCCAACTATTTAAGTGATTTGAAACATATTAAAGCTAGAAATCTTCTGATTAGACTTAGATTGGGAGTATCTCCTCTGAAAGTGCATCGATTTCGCTTTAATTTAAATGCAACCTCCGCTGATTTATCTTGTCCATTTTGTTGTAGCAGTGTTGAAGATGAAGTCCACTTTGTTTTAGTATGCCCTAAATATGCTGAGTTAAGAGAATATTATATTCCACGAAAATACACTAGAATCCCATCATTGTTTAAATTAACCATGCTGTTTTCAAACACTAGTAAGCCGCTATTGCTACGTTTTTCTACATTTGTCATGAAGGCGCTTTCCATTCGTAATCCATAATCCGTAAACGAAACAGGGCGATACAAGTAGGATGTTCTTGTTTTTGTTCAATATGTGCATTTGTATGCTGGTGCTTGAGATGTGCTCATCTCCATGAAAAGGGCCCAAGGCCTACTCATTAAAATATTCAGACTTCAGACTTCAGACTTCATTCAGACTTCAGACTTCTCTCTCTCTCTCTCTCTCTCTCTCTCTCTCTCTCTCTCTCTCTCTCTCTCTCTCTCTCTCTCTCTCTCTCTCTCTCTCTCTCTCTCTCTCTCCCTATCTCTCTCTCTCTCTCTCTCCCTCCCTCCCTCCCTCCCTCCCTCCCTCCCTCTCTCTCTCTCTCTCTCTCTCTCTCTCTCTCTCTCTCTCTCTCTCTCTCTCTCTCTCTCTCTCTCTCTCTCTCTCTCTCTCTCTCTCTATCTTTTCGTAATACAAACCTGTCAAGCTCTGAGGCATTGTGGGGAACGGTTTTCACAAGGCTTTTAGTGATTGACAAAGCAATTATGTGTTAAAAGCGATTTATTATTGATACCTTGTTTTAGGTTGGACTGTGAATTCACCCTGTATTTGTAACTCAAATCAATTGAATAAGAAAGGCTAGTTAGTGAAACATCACTCAGTTGAAACGTGTTTGCCTTACGGCAGACGTTTTGTGTCCTTTCAACTATATTTTTTGTTTCATATTTACTTTCTTCATGACGATTCTTAGTGAGTTACTGGAAACCAAAACTCTCTATTCGTCACAAGTACAGTTTTATTTCGTCAGCGTGTTGTGTCATAAGCGAATGTGGCACAAGTTTTAGTGTCAAGAATGAATTTTCAAGCCATGGCCTACGTACTTTGACGTCACAGTGCATTAATTATTACCCAACAGACACTGCTCGCGCTAATCTGCTGCAAAGAGGAGATAAAGTGGCAGGTCGTTTGAAGCACGAACATATTTCGATCCAGTCACAAAATTAATCGAACTACGAAGATTCTGTCATCAAACACTGATACAGATGGTAAGAAAACGACTTAAGACGAGCTGCGCTTATCAGCAACCATCCGCCATACACTGTCCGTTCAAACTACAAACACTCTAGTCTGCTCTCTTGTTCTTTCTAAACTTGACTACTGTAACTCTCTTCTCTCTGGCTGTCCACTCTACCTCCTGCACAAACTACAGAAAGTTCAAAATTCTGCAGCACGCCTGATCCTCAAAGCACGAAAAAAAGATCATGTCACACCACTTCGCCGCACACTCCACTGGTTACCCATCCAAGCCCGCATTGAATACAAACTGTCCACTCTCTGCTTTCACTTCTTCTCTGCCTCGTCTCCTGCTTATTTCTCTGAACTTCTCACTGTATACACTCCTGCTAGACAACTCCGCTCCTCTTCTGATAGCCGCACCCTAGTCATCCCACACACAAAATCAAAAGCATATGGACAACGCACTTTTGCATTTTGCGCATCTACTCAATGGAACTCTCTCCCCTCTCACATTCGCCACTCTCAGTCAGTACAGTCATTCAAGCGAGCACTCAAAACTCACCTCTTCCAGAAACACAACTCCTAAAGTCGCAACATTTTGCCATCCTGTTCTGTAACGGTTCCATCTCTATTCAGCTTGTTATTTTTGCCTTTTGTTTTAAATTATTATAAATATAATTTTTCACTGCAGTAGTCCTTTAACTTTAACCCTTAGCTGTAAGCTAGATATGCACAAGTCATGTCGGTGCCACATAATGCTGACACACATGTTCCTGTGCATAGTTTATGGATAACGTGTAGTTGGGAAGTTAAGAGTAGAAATAATTAGTATTTAGTGTAGGAGGAGGGTTGGGGGTGGGTAGGGAGGGGGTGGGTATGGTTTACTTTGAGCAGGTCGGTTTCAGTTTTAATAAACAATTCTAGAGAATTGTGTATCTTATATTTGAGTCTTTCGTGTTTTAGACATTGATGCATTTAATAGTTTTAACGAGTTGCCTTTTGTTTTATCATTCTGGTGTTTATCTACATGTGCTGTGTATCTTACAAGAAGTTCTTAAAAGTTCGAAGTTATTTTAGCATATAGGTTTTTTTTTTATGGTCTTAACAGTTAAATATGTATTACGTTATCATTAAGATTCATGCTTTGTTAGTACTAAGCAGTTGTTTTAATCAGTCTGGTTTTCTCTTGTTTTCATCTTATGAACATTCTAAATGTTAGACTAACTTATTGTCTTGTACAGAATAACAACTGTGTGAATGGTGCTATACTGAATGAAAGAGTGTGACATGAAGTTCTTGTACATCATTGCAAAGAGTGTGAATGACGTTTTAGTTTAGATGTCAAGCGCTTAGAGCAAGCCTTTTTAACGAAAGTTTTTGATTTAGCGCTATATAAATGTTCTTATTATTATTATTATTAAGTGTTCGGTCGTGCAATGATACGATTCAGAGCGTTTTTAACGCTGAAATAGCATGACAAGCTCCTTGCAATTACGTCCCCTTAATTTCTAAATCAACTAAAACATCTTCAATAGTTGTTCCTGCTTTTGTAATTTTATTTGAGTTACAGCTGCTGATTTATCTACCTAGCCGAAAATCTCAGCGGTGCAGAGATAACAGTGAATACCCGTTGTAGAAAACAAACTAACACTAAGATAGGCAAACATACACACATAAAGTGGGTATACAAGTACAAACAGACACAGGCAGAACACAAATTGGAAGTCGTCAAGCTTTATACTACAGATAAACAAATATCGCTACACATTTTGTCTTTCCCCTCCCCCTAGGGCTGGAAGATGTGACTTTTTTTCCCATAAACACCCAACAACCATAAAACAACTTCCCAGCAACCCACTTGAAACATCTATAGCTCATGGGTTTAGAAACTACACTTTGTGGATACTACTTTTAGTGACTTAAAAGTTCCAAACGCTCACATGTACAACGCATACATCTCTGGAGCAAAAAACACAAACATACCGTATTTAAACGAACAACTACACGCTTGAAGACACGACATTTAATATACATTCAATGAGTTTTCTGAATCAAACTCTACAACGAGTTCCGTTGTTTTCTGAATTGGATTAACCTTGAACAAACCATCAGCGCGAGAAAGGTATATCATACTTTGTGTAGAGCTAGAGTTGCTCATATTTTGGACTTCTATACACTCGGTCACTTTGACACACTTTGACTGCAATCCGTCGGTCAATTATGAACAATATTTCAGTAGTGTTGATAACATGTTCTGTTTGATTAAGGGTATTTAGCTGGAATGTCCTTGTTTTCACTACCTATTTTATTCATGTTTTTACATTTAGTCAAGTTTTGACTAAATGTTTTAACATAGAGGGGGGAATCGAGACGAGGGTGTGGTGTATGTGTGTGTGTGTGTGTGTGTGTGTGTGTGTGTGTGTGTGTGTGTGTGTGTGTGTGTGTGCGTGTGTGTGTGTGTGTGTGTGTGTGTGTGTGTGCGTGTGTGTAGAGCGATTCAAACCAAACTACTTGACTGATCTTTATGACATTTGACATGAGAGTTTCTGGGAATGATATCCCCGAAAGTTTTTTTCATTTTTTCGATAAATACCTTTGATGACGTCATATCAGGCTTTTTGTAAAAGTTGAGGCGGCACTGTCACGCCCTCATTTTTCAACCAAATTGGTTGAAATTTTGGCCAAGCAATCTTCGACAAAGCCCGGACTTCGGTATTGCATTTCAGCTTGGTGGCTTAAAAATTAATTAATGATTTTGATCATTAAAAATCTGAAAATTGTATTTTTATTTATTTTTTTCTTAAACGATCCAAATTTACGTTCATCTTATTTTTCATCATGTTCTAATTCCAAAAACATATAAATATGTTATATTTGGATTAAAAACAAGCTCTGAAAATTAAATAATTATATAAAAATTATTTTCAAAATTAAATTGTCGAAATCAATTTCAAAACACGTTCATCTTATTTCTTGTTGGTTCTTGATTCCAAAAACATATAGATATGATATGTTTGGATTAAAACCACGCTCAGAAAGTTAAAACAAAGAGAGGTACAGAAAAGCGTGCTATCCTTCTTAGCGCAAGTACTACCCCGCTCTTCTTGTCAATTTCACTGCCTTTGCCATGAGCGGTGGACTGACGATGCTACGAGTATACGGTCTTGCTGAAAACTGGCATTGCGTTCAGTTTCATTCTGTGAGTTCGACAGCTACTTGACTAAATATTGTATTTTCGCCTTACGCGACTTGTTATTACTTAGTGGAAGAATCTTTTGTAATGTATGTTTGATGGTGTATGCTTTTAATTAAGCGATGTTGACTATGAATGTAGATGTAATGCTTGTATAACTGTGTTTTAGTTTTAAATGTGTCAAGCGCAAAGAGCATAATTGTAAAGTTATGATGTTGCGCTATATAAATGCTCATTTATTATTATATTATTATTATTAAATAGAACACACGCAATTAAACGCACACATCCCTTTAATTTCAAGAAAATGAAGCTGGTTTTATAACCTCTTCGTATTGTCCCCTTCCCCTTCTCCTCTGTCTACTAGTTGCTCCTGTTTCAAGTAAAATATTACCATGATGGCAAGATTCCCAGAAACCGATGGTGGAGGATGGAAGACGTAAATGCACTGTGCCATTTTAGGGGCATACTTTGGAAATCCGGGGCTCCGGTACACGCTTCCTGTCCTCAAAACACCGCCACACTTGCTTCCTGGTGACAGAAAATAACTAGTCTGCAATTTAGCTCTCATAAAAATATGAACTTTTGACATTAAAACCACACACTCAACTAGCATAGTTATTTGGTACATAAACGAGAAAACAACCCGTACAGAAATGGGAAAGATTTCCCAACTTCTTTCAAGGCAAAATACTAACACCAGACATAACACTGTCGGGTTTGTGAAAGATTTCCCAACCTCTTTCAAGGTAAAATACTAACACCGGACATAACACTATCGGGTTTGTGAAAGATTTCCCAACCTCTTTCAAGGTAAAATACTAACACCGGACATAACAATGTCGGGTTTGTGAAAGAGTGAATGTTCGGAGCGTTGCGTTTTCAACGCGACATTGTAGTAGGTATAACCAACTGCTTTTTTTCAAATTCTTCATGCATATTGGTCTTTTTTTTTTAATCTGCATTCTAAAATAATCTTTGTGAAGTTGAAATTCATTCAAATCAAGAGAAATTATGGCCGCTGTGTATTTTTTTTTTATTTCTTTAACACAAAAACAGTGTTCACTCAAAACAGGGGACAGGCCTATTTCTAGAAAAATACGTACAATTCGTGAAAGAAAGGTGTAAAGAAAGTTTTGTGCACCAAATTTCTTTTGATGTGTCTAGTTATCTCGATTCATAATGTTGATAATTGCTGAAAGTCTTTGAAACAGACTTTAGTTTTTGAAAAAAGCCTTTAGTGTATGTTTAGGTTTATGACAATTCTGTATGATGCTATGAATGGCTTTCCCGATCTAACATATGAAAGAACACATTGTTATTCATCGAATTAAGACATTTTCCGGATTACAGTGGCTTTATTGTTCGTAAATTCACTTCATAAGCATTGTTGCGAAAACAAACTCGAACATCTTTTGACGGCAAGAGTTTACGTAAGCATTTGATCGAAAAATAGTTACTAACTGAGATCGTTTAAAATGGCTGCGAAAAGGCAAGATTGCTATGTTTTATCTGCATTTTGGAGTCTTCCGCACGCACCGGTGTTAATGTAAGCGATCTGAACAGTAAGATTAACAATAGAACTACCATAAAATCGTAATTTCAGCAGGGGGCACACTAATTTTCAAGTCTTGATGATCGTGAGTATGTTTTGAAGAAAAGATATTCAACAAAATAACGCTACGAATTCTTCAAAATTGAGGTGCACCTCGAGGCCGATGTCTGTTCTGTAATCGTAGGTCAATTGTTTACACCAAAAACAACGCAAAAGACACGTTCGAACTGCATAACTACACAAGTTGAAAGCGTGTTATTTTGTCCCCCTGTTTTGGGGACTACCGACTTTTTCGCGAGGGTTACCTTTCCTTTGCTTGGTTATGTCTAATTATAGGCCAGTCACTGGCGAGGGGATGTGTGTGAAAGACATGGACCTCAGTACCTGTAGATTTAGCTTGCCACCATAAAAGGCATTGACTCGTTCACAACGCACACAACCCCAACCGGCTTATTTCCAAAGATCGGTTATCAAAACAAAATTGCTTAACACTCAAAGCGATGGTGTTGGGGACCAAGCAATCTGAAACAGTTTTGTATTCTTTGTAACCTTAACAGGCGGGTTAACTTCTTTAACATGTAATGATATAACACAACACTTCACGAAACACTTATTCACTCTAGTTCTGACACTCGAACAATTACACGATTCAAACAATGCTCGTCTGAGGTGATACTCCCTAATCCCGGTACCCTTTCTTGTAAATGCACGGACGAAAAGAAAGTAAGATGTGGAATTTATTCAAACACAAACATTGTGAATGTTCTTGCAAAACAATTCCCATTAAGCCTGTGGAACGAGATGGTTCTAAAGTGTTGACAAAAGGAAACACTGATGCTGGTGAAAAGTAATGTTTGGCTTGATTCTTGACATCTACCTGTCTTAATTTTAGCAGTTCATGCACAGTACTTTAAGATGTGAACAGTGTCACATAATGATCGTGTACACATACTTACTTAAGTCCCTCACGAAGTATTGGAGTTTGAATCCGTATCCATATTTGTGGATGGATTTGCTGCTTCGGAACGTGATAGTCACTCGTCCAGGTTTGGTCGAGAACGAGGGTTTCACAACTACAGAATGTCAACAAACAGTTACAAGTCTGCAAGACATAACAACAAATATGGCTCAATCCCTCAGATATAAACAGGAAAAGTTGTCAAGGTTAGCATTTTGTAATTTGCAATTTTGTTCACACGATTTTTTGATTGTGCTGTAGAAAATGTATATTCCAAACTTCTAAGACCAAATTCAATGTCTTTGTGTATTCAAACGGCAAACTATTTCAAAGCCTGCGTTTATTTATCAACATTTGATCACTTTCATGATTAAGAGGATTAAGAATAGTATATACACTATAAACTTACCGAGAGTTGCCTTTTGCATTGCGTACTTGATTGCGAAAAAAATCGGTTTCAAACATAAACATAGACAACGTAACCTCATGAACAAGAAACACGCAGTATGACAGGACAAAATCAATGACCTTTTTTTCCTGAACTTCAGAGTAGATAACGTACATTTACTTCCATTCTTAACACTTTATACCCCCCCTATGTTGACCAAGTTGTTTTAAGCCGAGACCAGCTGTGCTGCAGCAGGTCACTCAGAATAATAGTAAATGTGTAGGAACTGTGTATCAACACGCTGGAATGCAGGCGTTAGATCGACGTTACAGGAAGTGAGGTACAGATATCTCCGTACCTGGCAGACAATGAGTTAAATCAACGCTGCATATTGCAGCACATTTTGTTCTCAAATGGGAACATTCAAGAACTACCTAAAAACAATCCTTCTTGTATTTTCTGTACAAGATATTGAATGTTGGTCAGAAACCTTCACTTAAAAAAGTCCAGATTTTGTGAGAGGAACTGTTTCTTAGTATTAATTGTTTGGCCTATATTCAATTAAATTACAAGCACCAGTGCATTGGAACCTAGTTTCAGCTGGTCGCTAACCTACAATATGAATATTGATTGTTTTATCTCTGGCAAACAAACGCACGTGTAATATGCTCTTTCCTTTCCTTTTGATGTTTTCTGTTGTTTTTGACAATTTCCCATTTCCCAACGCTTATGTTTTCCTCTGATAGTAAGTGCTCCTATCAGGAAAGGTACAACCCCACATTATTGAGCCAGACTGTTTATAGGACGTGCTTTACACAATATACACTCTTTCTGCTACAATTTGTGTCTTGATAATTGTAAAAGCGTGTGTCCCCTTCCCTTTACACACATTTCGTGAAGGGGTCCGCAGCATCACTACTTTTGCAGAATTTCCGCCTCCGCTCTCCGGAAGGCGATGTCCACTTGATAGTCACTCCACCTTCATTGCAGTCTGTGAAAGAAAAAAATGATATATAGTGTGATGTTATTGTTTACTGTTCATGTTGTTTTATGTGTGTCATTCACTCACGCTCACTGCAGACTCGGGAGAAGTTGTTCAAGTTCAACATTGTATTGAGGTATCCATCTTGCAGGAAGTACAGCCATAAGGAAAGGGAAGATACTCTCAGTAAGCACAATATAACAGTAGCTGCTATAGCTCAGAGGTACTGGGTTCCTGGTGTGTCACAGGTACCATGAATATCATTACATATTACTATTTCATATGTTACGTGGATTTCCATTGGTCAATTGGGCAAAACTGAGCTCATTGTAAAAGTGATATCGACGACATTTCCGTCGATATCAGTTTTGATATCGACGACCTCTTTATTGCTTCCCCACTTCAAAAACAAAAACACCTAAATTTAAAAACATACAAATATATATGAAAATGTAATTATCCCAGAATTTAGTTGAGCAAGTGACTAAAGACTTTTTGAAAGAAAAGACATTTTAAAATACTGAAAAGTACAAGAAAAGAGTGAACAAAAAGAAATAATAATCAGAGGGAGGGATATGGAACAGCCAAAACTGAGACAAATACTTTTGTAATTTCTTTACAGTAAATACAAAATGTCCAGAGAAGTAGCAATATATCTAACATTGACTGACTGTGTGATGATATCTTCTGCTATTGGTCTGTTTCGACAGTGATATCAAAATCTCGACCTCCGGTCTCGATTTTGATATCACTGTCTCAACAGACCATAGCAGAAGATATCATCACACATTCCGTCAATATTGGGTAATATAGTAATTGCTTGAAAATATTCTGCAGCATAAACTGTCCTCTTCTTTGCTTATGTTCTCCTTTCCTTCTCTTTCATTTCTCCTGTGTATTTATTTACTGAAGAAGACAACTGTTCGAAACTGGTTCTCTTTTTTTCATCGTGTAATGTTCATGTTTCTGTTGAGGATATTTTATTGTTATCTTGTTCTTGTTCTTTTAACCTGACGTCACTTGTTCCTATTTTGTTTATGTTTGTTACTTTGTTACAAAGCTTTTTCTTTGCAAGCCATTTAAGATGTTCGGAATATTCTGAATAGGGCAAAAAGAAAGTAACCAAAACAATACAATCAAACATAAAGCAAACACAATGCATTGCACCCGTCACTTTCACTCTTCCCCTTGACTTTGTCTTACCCTCTTTCGCAATGTTGATGTCAACGAAAAATAATGTAATTTTGCTTTTAGTGTCAGGTGTAAAGGTCCACTGGCAGAACGTGTCTGGTGGGTATGCACCGGGGTAGTTTGGACTCGATAGTTCTCCTTCTCCTTCACTTGGCCTTGAAAGTTCACGACGACAGTCTAAAACACACACACACACGCACACACACACACACACACACACACACATACACACACACACACACACACACACACACACACACACACACACACAATCAATCAATCAATCAATCAATGAGTCTTATATCGCGCATATTCCGTGGGTACAGTTCTAGGCGCTCTGCAGTGATGCCGTGTGAGATGAAATTTTATACGGCCAGTAGATTGCAGCCATTTCGGCGCATATTTACCTTTCACGGCCTATTATTCCAAGTCACACGGGTATAGGTAGACAATTATTAACTGTGCCTAAGCAATTTTGCCAGGAAAGACCCTTTTGTCAATCGTGGGATCTTTAACGTGCACACCCAATGTAGTGTACACGGGGGGAGGTTCGGACACCGAAGAGAGTCTGCACACAAAGTTGACTATGTGAAATAAATTTCCGCCGAACACACACACACAAACACACACACACACTGTTATGTCAACACTGCGGGGCCCTAAATGCACATTATGAAGACTGGGGTCACAATTGGATATTGGCCTAATTGAACAGACGCCCCATAAGCAGAAGGTCCAGTGTTCAATTTCAGCTTTGCCTGGTTGGTTAAGGATAACGATTTTTTCCGATTTAGAGGACTTTCCATCGATGGTTTTGCACACACACACAAACCAAAAATGATGTCAGACAGCTTTTTCATCGATCCACAGGGTTTACATTGTCTGCTGCTTCATCGTGATGCAAGTCAGCCGATGTTGATAAAGAAGTTTGTTCCACGAAAACCGTAACAATTGTCATTTGGGCATGAGTCTTGATGTGAAATTGGACATTTTTTTCGCCCTGTTTATTACGAGATATAGTCCAAACAAAATGATCAAATGTGATTTTCACAGAGACTAATCGGCGTATCTGGTCCAATGTACAGCAGTCATTAGAAATGCTCTCCTCCTACATCGATGCAAAGACACAAGTGCCTAAGCCAATCAGAAGAAGCCTTAAGGTGGCCTTATTTTGGGTTGCTTTTGAGCTCTGATTTGACGGCTTTTTTGAGGTCCTGGGTTTAGTGAACCTTGTTGGCAAAAAGTCTGATTTTCAAAGAGGGTATAACCAGAATCACAAGGGGTGTAATCAGGTCTGAAGAATGTGTGAGGCAAAAATGGGATCATTTGGTCTTTTAGGAATGGAGTTACAGCCCCTATTTTGTGTGGACTGACATTTTCATGAAGGAGAAGGGCAGTCTGGGTTTCACAGTTTGGTCGCTGACTGCTAAACTCGTGAGTAAGTTTGGGTAAAAAGGTTTCTGCATAATATGTGACAATGACTGTGCTGTTAGTAGACAGAATATCGACAGCAACGGGACCTTCGTGGTCGAAAACTACAGCGAATAGCCCTGTTTCTGCTTTAAAAACCTCGCTTACAAATGTGATGCATCTCGTCATTTTGGTCCAAACACGATTTGTTTCTGTGTTCTCTGACATTAAAGTAGAAGGGAACCAAAGTCTCATAATCAGTGACTACAGTAACAACAAATTTGGGTATACTGGGATCACAACGGTTGAGCAGATCGCGTGCAAGAGGACCCTGATGCTCCTTTCGTTCCCCTGTAAGCTTATGAGGCACCCATTTTGCGGCCAGCTTTTGAAGCGGAAGATCATTGAGTATAATTCTCTGGACTTTTCCATATACAAGTTCAAGTTTTGCACTTTACACTTGCATGTACACTTTTTGATCTTAGTTCTTAAATTTTGACACAGCAGCTACATTATTCTCGTTTGAAGCGCTCTTCGGAAGTTTTTTTGGCTTGTCAGATTTATTCCCCTGTTCCCCAGTTTCGATTTCCTTTTTACATTTAGTCAAGTTTTGACTAAAAGTTTTAACGTAGAGGGGGGAATCGAGACGAGGGTCGTGTTGTAAATGTGTGTGTGTGTGTGTGTATGTGTGTGTGTGTGTGTGTGTGTGTGTGTGTGTGTGTGTGTGTGTGTGTGTGTGTGTGTGTGTGTGTGTGTGTGTGTGTAGAGCGATTCGGAGTAAACTACTGGACCGATCTTTATGAAATTTGACATGAGAGTTCCTGGGTATGATATCCCCAGATGTTTGTTTTATTTTTCTGATAAATGTCTGTGATGACGTCATATCCGGCTTTTTCGTGGAAGTTAAGGCGGCACTGTCACGCTCTCATTTTTCAACCAAATTGGTTGAAAGTTTGGTCAAGAAATCTTCGACGAAGCCCGGACTTTGGTATTGCATTTCAGCTTGGTGGCTTAAAAATTAATTAATGACTTTGGTCATTAAAAATCTTAAAATTGTAAACAAAAAAAAAATATATAAAACGATCCAAATTTACGTTCAACTTATTCTTCATCATTTTCTGATTCCAAAAACATATAAATATGTTATATTTGGATTAAAAACAACCTCTGAAAATTAATAATATAAAAAATATGATCAAAATTAATTAGTTGAAATCAATTTAAAAACACTTTCATCTTACTCCTTGTTGGTTCCTGATTTCAAAAACATATAGATATGATATGTTTGGATTA
>NC_090252.1:21020691-21030691 GCF_037325665.1 Littorina saxatilis | reverse complement strand
TTGTCATCAAGACAAGATCAGTAAAATTCGAAGTTTTGAAAGTTTGAAAAAAGAAAAGCCCGGAAACGTGTCACGCAAAACGACTTTCTCGTAGCAGACGACAGTTTTGCATACATAGCGCCCGTTCCTCTGAACGGATCAACCGCCACCGCTTTAGTTCGTGTGACTCTCAGCCGTTTGTTGCGTTTTAGATTCAGAGTTACACAATAACGTGATATTGCAGATAGGCTTACAGCGAGTCGCATTGAAATCACAATCTGACGACAAAATTGTGAAACAAAGGAAACTGGATCACACGAGTTCACGATGGCTGAGGGGTAAGAAAAAACACGCAAAACTAAATTCTTTAAAAATTGCTTGCTGTTTACGGAGGGCACCTAGGATGTTCTCAAATGGTGAGTGTTTAAATAAAAAGGTGTTTTGAACTGTGTGTAAAAGCCTGACACTAGCTGTGATGGTTTACGGGAAGCTTACTGTGCCTTTAATGAAGAATTCTCTTCTCAGCTCTACTCTTCTTTTCTCTTGGATGCAGACAATTATTATGAGTTCAGGCACCAGGACGTCCGTTTAGATATTGCTCATACATGGTATGTCGGTAAACTATAAAGTACTGGAGGTAAATATGTTTAACAAGAGAGAAGAAAACAGACTTACACACTGGTGTGTTGAACTCCTGCAAGTTATATAAAAGACACGTGAGGATGTGAAAGCAAGAAATCATATACATATTCATGTAAAATTAAAGGAGAAAAGAATGTAAAACAAAATAACAGAATTGGAAATGTGGAGACTTTTTTCAGTTAAAAGCAGTGTTGGGGAAGGAAAAAAAAAAGGCAAGTAGGAATTTGCTTAACAAAGTTTTATTCAGAGCACAGAGTCGAAGTCAAAACTGAACACAGTGAAACAATAAATATACCAAGCCCATAATTATCCTCTGTGTGTCTGGGGGGAGTATTAAGGATTACGTAGTTAGGTGTAACAGGCGCTGGGACTCGCATGTATGCATGTATTGATACATAAGGTTGAGTGCAAGTGTGTATGCGACTTTCTAATTAAGCTTAAATGTGTCATCAAAAATCCATCAAGGCATGCATCTCTTAACTTCGTCAAAGTTCTATCCCTAAGTGAATTGCACTTCATGAAAGAAAACTACATCCTGACCTGGGCATACTCCGTGTAGATGGTAGCATCCCAACCAATACCACCGTATTTACTGTCCGTATGGGAACTGACGCTTAACTCGCCATATGGTACGCCAAACCATTTGTCTGGCACTGTATAAGTTAAGATGAGAATGTAAAATGACTAAAAGGAAAGAAAAAAAAGGTGAAGAAGTTCCAAAAGCAGAAGGGAAAGTCAAGATTTGAATAAAAATAGTGGTCTTTGCTGAAGAGAAATGAGACAGGTAATATAATACACACATGTCCATGTATCTGTTTACTTCTGTTCATTGAATGTAAATTGTCCAATGAAAACGAGTATTAAGCCTGTCTTACACTGTGCCGAATATCCTTACGAATATGAACATGTTGTATTCGGCCAAAAAAGAGACGAATGGACAGGAACAAACAGAGTAAAATTGAAGGCTTACGAATCCTTGCAAATGTCATACGAATGGTTGCGACTGCTTGTGAATGTCTACCGATCATTGCGATTGTATACGAATATATATATACGGATCTATAACGAACGTTGCAAGTGGTCTTGCGAGTGTTGCGAGTGCTTGCAAAAATGTTACGAATAACTCGTAATGATCGGGACATGGTCGCGAGACATTCGTGAATCGAATGTTCTTAACCATTCGCCACCATTCGTCTCTGTTTGCGAACATTAGCAAAATGCTCCTAATATTCGCAAGGAAGTCATATTCTGAATGCTTCACAACGTACTCGTAAGTATTCGCAACCCATTCGTAATCATCGTAAAGGTATGCGTAGCGCTCGCAAGCATTCGTAAGGATTTTATTCGTGCACATTTTGCCAACATCTTGCGAATGGTTGGGAATCCATAACGAATTTCTCAGGAATGTTTTGACCATTTCTTCCCAATTCATAAGAATGTTGCGAAAGCCTTACGATTGCTTGCGAGTGACTGCAATTGCTTGCGAATGTTTTAAAAACAGTAAGAATATCTTGCAAACGTCTTGCAACTAAACGGCGATTTTGATGCGTATGTATTCTCAATGATCGGAACACATTCGCAAGCACTCGCAACCATTTGTAAGACATTCGCAAGGATGGGTAAGGCTTCCCGTTTTCTATATTATTCATGTAAATGTGTCTATTTTTTGCCGAATACAACATGTTCATATTCGCTAGGATATTCGGCACAATGTAAAGACAGGCATAACGAATGGTTGCGAATGGCTTGCTAGCGCCACGAATACATTGCGATGATTACACATGTCTTGCGAGTACTAACGAGTACGTTGCGAAACAAATAGCAATATGACTTCCTTGCGAATATTAGGAGCAAGAGACGAATTGTAAGGAATAGTTAAGAACATTTACGAAAGTCTTGCGACCATGTCCCGATCATTGTGAATTATTGCAAAATGCTATTCGCAAGGGCAATTCACAGTGTAAGAGTAGCTTTACAGCAAGAGTACACTACGAATAGTTCATAACAAAAATGGAATCGTTATAACTTTAAGAATGAGATCAAATGTGGTATGGTAAGTGGCATTGTTGTAGTAGGTATCCCGGCAATACGACATTACACACCACGCCTTCACGTTCAACCAGCGTGTCTGTTTTACGTTCAGTTAATATTTGATTAAACGTAACTGAATAAGCCAAGACTGCTTAGTCAGATGAACGTTAATGTTAGTGGTTTACGCATTTGTGTGCGTGCATTTGGTATGTACAACAACTCACAGTTAACAACTGAACACATGTTTATGAAACGTTATACAAAGACAGTCTAGCTCTCTGCTTTTTCTGTGGATCCACAGCCAATCTCTTGTATTTAATTACGGCTTAACTATACACTTTATATACTCTGTTCCGCACGTGACCCCGCTGCAAAAGTTACTGGTACATCACCACTTCTGTTATTTTAACAAAACTTCGACCCATTACATCTCAATCAACTATTCATTTTTTACAAACAAAATAAGAACACGGCTTGACCATATCACTCAGCGTGACAACACACATTTGCAAAACATTGTCAGAGAGAGAGAGAGAGAGAGAGAGAGAGAGAGAGAGAGAGAGAGAGAGAGAGAGAGAGAGAGAGAGAGAGAGAGAGAGAGAGAGAGAGAGAGAGAGAGAGAGAGAGAGAGAGAGCGAACAGTCCATATACCCAATCAACACAAAACAAAGCGACTGGCAAACAAACAAGACTGTGTTGATACTTACAGAGTGACTTGGCCATAACTTCTACTTCGCACAAAACTAAGTTGTCTCCCAGTTTGTCAATTTTCACGTAGCGACCTCTCAAGACCGAAGAACAGTTAAGGCGATAGACACCAAGACTGTCCATTTTGCCGGCGAAACACTCGCACAATGTTCCGTTGTCAGTCGTGGAGCTTCCCAGAGGCTCGTAGTATCCTATTGTTTCTATTGGGTCATTGTAATAAACTTTGACGCAAACGTTTTCACTGGCTTTGACTGCAACAAGACACAAATATCAAGAATAATAAAAACATGACTTTGTTGTTGTAATAGTTTAGCTTAAGTATTTAAAATTATGAGCCCGTTTTAGGATTAGGAAACATGCACAGCGCACGTGCTAATTTAACCCTAAGACTAACATATATATATATGTGGTTTAAAAAAACGGGAGTTTTGTTGGCAATAAAGTTGGTTGTGCTTCTTAGAAACAAGATATCGAAATCTATGACCAGAACTTAGACATTGTCACAACTGCATCATCTTACAAGTACGCTTAACTTCTCATTGTCTCTGCCGACGCCCGTTTTTAAGAGGTTGCTGATAAAAAAAATTAAGTCAGCTTGTTGGCTTTATTGGGCGTACTTCAACGAGTGTGTATTTGTCTATATATGTGTCCGCTTCAACGAAATAAAAAAATAACCCTGTCAGTTAATTTAAACCAAATGACAGACTTTTAGACTACACGTTAACACATGCTTGCGTTTGTCATTTTTCACGATAAGACCGTTACAGTTTTGGCATTTATAGGCTTTATTGGGCGTACTTCAACGAGTGTGTATTTGTCTATATATGTGTCCGCTTAAACGAAATAACAAAAAATAACCCTGTCAGTTAATTTAAACCAAATGACAGACTTTTAGACTACACGTTAACACATGCTTGCGTTTGTCATTTTTCACGATAAGACCGTTACAGTTTTGGCATTTATACCTCCAATTCAATTCAATTTAATAACATATTATTGTCTGAATGCAACAAACATAATACAGTATGGTTTATATCATTGCCAGTCCACTTCATTAAAACTCAAAATAGGATATATAAAAAAAGTCTTCTTACCTAAAACATTTTACTATACAGACATAACATATATAGCAACACCCTGTGTTAAATACCAACGAGCAATCAACGTGCAATCTTTTACTGAGTTTTGCCATGTGCGCTTTGAATAATTGTTCTCACTTGATAGTAGAAAGTTATAAATAAAACTGTCTGCATTGATATTGCCTGTGTAATAATAAGTGTAATAACGACCTGTAAAAACTCCTACAAAATATTTATTAACAGTGACAATAGTGTAGTAGAAAAACAAAACAAGGTAGGCGCACGTGCGCATGTTTCTTGGTTGGTTTGCTAGCTTGTTTGCCTTTGTGTTTTTTGTTTGTTTATCAAACAGGTAGAACAAATGCACTTGTTCTACAGTAAACATCAGTGGAAACGAAATCGTCTTTATAAGCACCAAATGGAGAAGGAAGTATGCAGGTTTTTGTGTGTGTTTGAAAAACTTCGTGATTTAACTGACCTTGATTTGAGGTGTATATGTGTACTGCTTCGATGTCGTACACGTTGCCTAGGTCCACCATCCACCAGGCGTTGTTGGAATTGGATTCACGTGTGACTTCTACACACGACCAGCCATTCAAGTATCTTGCACGTTCTCCATCCACTGCCTGGCTCGCAACATGCGAACCGCTTTGACGTGCGTACTTGTACAGTGCAACATTGGTTAAGCCATCTCTACTGTCTGAAAGAAAATAAAACCATCTGCCTAGAAACGAACGAAACCATCTGTACTGTCTGCAAAAATCAAGACCATCGATCCTTACTGTTTGAAATGAGCTCCGTGAAATTGTGGCCATAAATCTGACCAGGTTCTTTCAGAATCAGTTTTTACTCTGTGAAATAAAACTAAAAACATAAGTGATACCAACACAATTTATTTAGTTTACCTCTCGGCCTAAAACTAAAAGATCGAATCTGAAATCCCGTCGAGACTACTAAAATCAGGAACACCGAAACCGTTGAAACCGATATGGGTCAATCACAAATCGCGAATTATCCCCCATATCTAGTAGAATAGCAATATTATAAGATGTTTGGTGGGTTGTTTGACAGACACGCTTATGTGTTGGTCCCAGGGGGGCTAATCGTCTTCGGTTTTATCGTTATCGACCAAGGCGGAAGGCCGAGGTTGATAAATATAAAAACCGAAGGTGATATATATATGCTCCCAGAGGACCAACACAAATGCTGGTCTGACAACAAACCAACAAACATCGCGTTTGTCATTTTTTGAGATAAGCAAAAATACGCACAATAACAGACGGGATCCCTATTCTGAACGTAATTTTCGTCGCTTTTCTTCCAGTCTAAAAATATATAGAGCTGCCGTCATGTTTGCGAGTTCCGTGAGTTTTTGGCATATTCCTTTTTTTCATAGTTTTATGACTTTTCGTTTTGCATTTTGCAAGTATAGATCAGTTGCAAATGTACATGAAGTCGGCGCGGTAATTATTTTCAACATTGATTGGGTCTTTGAGAGTGAATGCTTTCAATCGTTGTCCTCGGAAACACGAATCCAAAAGTCGCGATGATTCCACACATCAAACGATCAGCCTGATTGACTTTTACTTTGACAATTTACGTTTCGTCTGAAAGCTCAAACCCATTCACCACCTTGATCTGTCACATGGGGAGCAGTGTTATTTATTCGCCACCTGGTTATGAATGAACACTTGTGAAAATGATGACAATATCAGTTAATACCATTTTAGTGCACCATTAATGGGTGTTTAACCAATCGGGATTGATTCTAGGTGACGTGTTAAATGATATTGCGTTCAAACTCGGGACCCTTTTTATTTATCACGCGAAAAAACAAACAAGACAAAGTAAATATTTTGAATTAACAATATCAGCTTGACTTATACCAAAGAATGACACTTCAAGTGTTTTGAGGTGATATACTTTTTTATGTAAGAAATACAGCAAAACAAGTTTTGTCGGTGGTTGCTTTACAGAACTGCAAGGCACCAACCACCCTCTGAGTGTGCAATGCCGACCTGCTCAGTTAAAAATGCGTTTGTCAAAGTTCTGAAGAATGAAGTGAAATAACGTCACACAATTTATGTCAAATGTATGCCTCATTTCTTTGTTGTCTGGCGTAGATTCTGTTGACCAATAAAAATCGAAGTAACTGAAACGCATGTTCAACATGGTTTATCTTGTGATATTGTTGTGTGAGTGCATTTCATCTATTCATTACGTCAGATAAATGACTAGACTGGCTGATCCAGGTCACTTGAATGCTTTGACTGACAGGTATACTCAGGTAGGTGCGATTCAGTTACCATTGCGGCTATTCTGTCTAATTCGCGGCATTGCTTCGAAATTTCTTTTGGTCGAAATTAGACGGTAATAAACCGTTATTTCTAATAAGTTGACTGTTAGCAAATTATAACATGCATATCTCAAAATAAATATCAGCATTCACCTGTCGGCTCATGCTGATAATTATATGTTGTTGACATGTCTGTTTTCAGTTGCTGGCATCAGTCAGCATATTAGAAATGACTCATATTACACATTGATAGACTTTCATTTGAACTACAATAGCCTTTAATTGTTTCTTTTTTTTAAATTTTAAGGTTGTCATTGTGGATTGATGGCCGAGCAAAACAGCATTGAGGCCGACGGAAAGAAGCGACGGATGTATTAAATAGGGATTACACAATGTTTTATTTTACCCCACATGCATTGGGAATCCCTCGCGACTTTCGTTGTTTAGTGGGGCACTAACGGCGGTCGAGGCTTGCCGACACCCCCCCTCAGTGCCCCACTAAACAAAGAAAGTCGCGAGGGATTTTTAACGTGAGTAGATTTAGAACATTGTGTTTTTTATTCAGTACATACACTATTTTTGCGGTTAGGAATGTGTTTTTTGTGTGTGACTCGGTGCTTCTTTTATTTACATACCAGACAGAGCTTCAGGAAGTGTGTTCACAATACGGATTTTTGGTACGGCAACGCTCGAAAGTAGTCCGATAACACCACTACATATTTCTCAGCTTCTGTTGTAATATGTGCATAAACCATTAGAAATCCGTTAGAAATCCCGACCCTAACCTGCTGAGATACACTCTGTCCTAGTCGGTCTTGGCAAAGATGGTACCACACTATAATCACCAGAACTGATCACTTTATTTGTTAGTGCGGTTGAGAAGTGACAACATTTTACAACGTATACTTTCTAAAACATGATAACAACTCTATCGCATAAACAACAACAACAACAACAATAACAACCAACCAAACAACCAATCAACCATGCAACCGTACAACATGACATGTGAAACTAAACAAAGCAAGGACGACGGAGATGAAAAAGGGACAGAAAGGAGAAGAAGAACAACAAGAACAAGAAGAAGCTTGAAATCAGACGATACTAACCGACCAACCGTCCGTAAACTTGTATCTCGCACATGACTGAACGGTCTCCACCATGCTCTACTTCTAAGCGAACGTGTGTTCCAACCGTATGTCTCTCACAGGGAACTGTTTTGGTGGAGGCTTTGTTGACTGTTTGATTCATCGCGCACAGTGTGCCACCTGATAGCTTCCCATGCCTAAGATGTTCTTTGGATCCGACATGAACAGTGACGTTGAATGGGTCGGGATATAAACGTCCTGCAATTGAACAATGCCAGGGACATAAATGTCACGAGACACAGACGTGTTTATAAACGTGTCTTTAAATTCACCTACCTATACTTGGAGGCTAAATTGTGACCACCGTCCCCACCTACCCCCCTCCCCTCCCCCAACCTCAGTTACCCCCCCCCCCCCCCCCACAACCTCAGTTCCCCCCCCCCTTCCATATCCCCTGTCTTTTCGACAACCCACCCTACTGTTTATGTCTGTGTCTTGTCTAGGTATGTACGTGTGTATGCGCTTTGTTGATAAACTCGGTGTATGATGTATGTTATGCTGTGTTTATATGTATATAAAGGAAATAAAATGTTTAAAAAAAAAATGCACCTATTTAGCACCAACACACATTAGTACAGTTACGACTTTTGCCTATCAGAACCATGTGGTGTACATTAATTCCGTGAATGTGGTTCGTACACCGTATGTTTCCGTTCGTACAGCCTCATTTTTGACAATTGTTCAAACAAACGCGTTTGGCTGTGTGTACGAACATTAACACGGTGCTAGGCGGCCTTATTATTAAAACACAAGAGGCAAACGTGGCAACATTTTGATGATGTTTCAGAAATGTCGTGTTTTTTTACGCTCTGTGTTTCCAATCCGACCCTTGAATTGTCAATGAGTTCCCAAACATTGCCTGTTGAAACATTCCGCATTCGCCCTGCAGTCCGGACTGACGATCTAACAGCGAACGACAAAAATAAGAAACATTTCGCTACCTGGGGTAAACAGTCCCCTTTTACACGTAATTGGTGTTCCAATGGTCGTCAAATAACACAAAGTACGACTGCGGGTGATATTTGAGCTGTTTGAACCCTTACGTGCGTTGGGTTTGCATCCTGACGGTTTCGTTTCCGTTCGTACTGATTTCATCGCAAAAAGGTGTGTGTGTGTGTAGCACTTTCGTCAATTAGTTTCAGTTCAGACGCATTTCACGACGTTCATGATTTTGGTTTAAAGCTTAAGCAGTTAGCAATGTGTGATACTCATCATTAGCAGAATTTGTCACTTCGTAGTTAAAGACATGTCCTTCACGGGTTCAGTAACACTTGGGTCCGTCTCAGAAAGATCCTGGGCATAAAGTGGCAGGACAAAGTCCCAGATACAGAAGTGCTAGCCAGAGCAGATCTCCCCAGCATCACTACCATCCTGATGCAGTCCCAGCTTCGCTGGGCTGGGCACGTAGCCCGTATGCCAGACGAAAGACTGCCGAAAAGACTGTTCTATGGCGAGCTGCAACAGGGCCAGCGGTCCCACGGAGGACAGAAGAAACGCTTCAAAGACACTCTCAAAGCCTCACTGAAAGCGTTTTCCATCAACCCTGACACGTGGGAGAAATCTGCACTGGATCGTGCCACCTGGCGCTCCTCCATCCACAAAGGCGCCAAGATGTGCGAGGCCAGCAGAACCACCGCCGCTGAATTGATGAGACAGACCCGAAAAGCCCGTGCCATCAACCCTCCTGGAGACGTCCCACTCGTCCCTTGTCCCTTTTGTGTCCGAACCTTCCGTGCCAGGATCGGCCTTGTCAGCCATCTTCGCACACACAGAACTAGCCAGCCCCAGCAACCCCCGGACGACTAGAGTGGTCCTCGTCGAATCGACGGACGAACAACACAACACTTGGGTTTGGCCTTTCTGGTGCAAAACCATTCCTGCTTAAAATCTGACTAAAATGCAGATATTCTGATAAGGCTGTCTTCGTTCGATGTGTATTAACACGTCAGTTAATATATGTAAACTAATTTGAAACTTGTTAAATAAACGTTTTCTTTATTTTTTAATTGTCAAACGAGGCACAAACTTTTTTTCTTTTTTTAGTAAACGTTTTATGCTTAAAATGTCATAATCGGCAGCAGTTCCCAGCAAAAAGACCTTCAAAGACCAATGAGTTC
>NC_090252.1:20975691-21015691 GCF_037325665.1 Littorina saxatilis | reverse complement strand
TCTAAAATAGGTCATGTGGTTGTTACTGATCGGGCAGACACCCCATTCAACTACCCAACCCTCGTTTATCTAAATCTTGGCATGTCATCAATTCAAAAAAATTGTAGCATCAAATCTGTCCCATTCTCTCATTTTTGTCATACTTGTTTCGTCACACTGTGAAATTATTGCAGGCAAAATATTAGCGAAATGTATTTGTTTCGTCAATCGATGTTCGATCTCTTTAAACACAAACAAACATGCACTCTTTTCTAGTCTCGGCTAGCTGCGTACAGTTGAGTTTTTATCCTGCATAGGCGAGAGACACCACTCATGAGATCACTATATCGTTCAAACCACACGTGTGTATATCATGTAAATAAGGTCGTGTCAAACTAGTCTGACGGGGACCTGTTTTTCAACTGCCTATGATGCCAAGGTCACCGAGACAAACTTTATAATGATAAAATTTTTGCGCCTGCTGTTTTCCATGGCAGAATGTTCAGAACTAACAAATCACTCTACACTTTCCTGTTTGACGTTTCTTTGCTTCGACGTGAAATATTGCACTAAGCTCTTGAAGAGATCGAGGTTACAAAAGAAGCGTCTTCAATTTGGACGCCTCGATTAGGGGCCGTTTTCAGTAAATATATCCGTACCCACTCATATGGGTCAATCTTACCTGGTACGGATATTTCCATTCTTTCCATAAGCTTACCATCCCGAAGAAGGCAGTAACGTGCCGAAATATTGATTACAAACTTGGCATAAACTTGGCCAAAACATTATTGCAACAATGTTCGCACGCTCAGAAAAGCGTTAAACCACAATCCATTTTAATGTAAGTTTATATGCTGGAAAAGGTAAATATGTCTACTGTTCATATCATTTGTTCGATCGGTGGTACTTTGTATAGGCATCCCGTGGCAGCCTGTCAAACAAGGTCACCCCTACAAAAACCAATGCCCCGTATTATAAAATCTGCAACCAATCTGAATGTGCACTTACCAAACACTTCTGACTACCATTGGAAAGGCCATTCAATTTCCTGTTCAGAGCATTTTGTTTCATGCACCTTACGTCTTTCGTATTTGTGTAGTCTTTTGTCAAAGGCGGTAGGTGTCAACCGTTTCAGAGGCCAAAAAAGGCACGTTTTGCGGCCATTTTTGAGGGGGTCCTCTACGTAGAGAGCCATATCTGTTCCAGTTTCTAATGAATTTCAGAAGTTATGACCAATAGGCTGACCAGTATGTGTGTGGATTTTTGTGAACGTGTATATCAAGCGTGTCGTATTACGTAACTTTTCCGAAAGTTGGAGAGAGAGAGAGAGAGAGAGAGAGAGAGAGAGAGAGAGAGAGAGAGAGAGAGAGAGAGAGAAAGAGAGAGAGAGAGAGAGAGAGAGAGAGAGAGAGAGAGAGAGAGAGAGAGAGAGAGAGATGTAAATCAGCACTCAGATCTGCCTGAAACGTTGGCACCAATTGCTTCAACCATTTTGGGCTTAGCATGTAAAGTCACGATTTTTTTTCCATAAACCCTGAATTAATAAGAATATTTGTTTAGATCTTTCAGAAAAGTTACGTAATACAACACGTTTAATATACACGATCACACAAATCCACACACATTCTGGTCAGCTTATTGGTCATACCTTCTGAAATGTTCAAAGCAACTTATTAGAAACTTGAGCAGATATGGCTCTCTACGTGGAGGACCCCCTCAAAAATGGCCGCAAAACGTGCCCTTTTTGGCCTCTGAAACGGTTGACACCTACCGCCTTTGACAAAAGACTACACAAATACTAAAGACGTAAGGTGCATGAAACAAAATGCTCTGAACAGGAAATTACATGGCCTTTCCAATGGTAGTCAGAAGTGTTTGGTAAGTGCCCAATCGGATTTTGTGCAGATTTTATAATACAGGGCATTGGTTTTTGTCAGGTCGATTTTTAGGGGTGACCTTGTTTGACAGGCTGCCACGGGATGCCTATACAAAGTACCACCGATCGAACAAATGATATGAACTGTAGACATAATTACCTTTTCCAGCATATAAAGTTACATTAAACTGGATTGTGGTTTAACGCTTTTCTGAACGTGCGAAAATTGTTGCAATAATTGTGTGGCCAAGTTTAGATATGGACGTACCTAACCTGGTTACTGGTGTGTTTTCTTTTTATTTAACTGGTACGGATATATCCGTACACACAGTCACTTCAGTCGCTTCCTGTAGCGTCGGTTGACCCATATGGGAGACAATGAGTTAATAGAGAATACTACATGCATGGGCTGCTATGTCGTACCATATTTACACGAGTTGCTTTTTCAAATGAATATTGACCTGCAAGCAAAAGCGAGCTTTTCAAAAGGTTTATTTGAAAAAGCAACGAGTGTAAATCAGCTACAACACGGCAACAAATGTAGTATTCTGTTTGTCCTACATACTGTGCTTACGTGTATTTTAATTACAGAAAGGAAAACCTATGTTCAATCGATACATATAGTTTGATAAAGCTCCTTTATTTAAGAAGATCTAACAACTGCAAAGCTAAACAAAGGTTGTTTTACTATAGATTTTGAGTTTACAAAGTGGACTTTGAATTTGAGTGGCAAAGGACGCAGGTAAAAGGGGGCATTCTTCTTATTCTTTATTGGTATACCACCTTAGGCTGTATTTTTGTTTAGATCCACATAGTACATTTGTAATATGTTTCTAGATGTTAAGATGCCATCGTGCAATTTAAAAAAAACTTGTTTATGGTGGCCATGGCTTTATTGAAGCTTTCTTGTCAGACTTGAAGAAATGAACTCTACTTGTGAACTGACTATTGTAAACAATTCACTTACAGTATTTATGTTGTTATATCCGGCCCATTGTCGCGTTTGATTTATATGTATTCCCGCGCTCCAAAAAATGACATTTACCACACTGAGTACAATGGAAGGGAGCCAGAGGTCAACATGTCCAACACAAACATAATATGAACAAAATACGAAATTGCCAATGGAAGCCTTAAGAGTACTAATACTGTAAATGTTGGTCATTCTCTGTACTATTTTAAAACTGGTTCTTGATCAAGCACCTGCTTCGCCGATTAATGGTGTTGGTTTTTAGACTTTGCATCTTAGAATATTTATTTGTCGATAACTCCAAAAATAAATATTCTATTTTCAATTGGATAATTGCGACCATGACAAAAAACAATTTAACTGTGAGAGTTTTCTAAAGAATGCCGAGGCGCCGACAACATTCGTTTGGTTCTTGCAAGCCCAACAACGTCTCCTTCAAATTTTACTTTTCAACTTCGAGCAGAATATGAAGTTTGGTAGGGCTGCACATTTGAATATTTACAGAAACCCTGTATCTTATGCACTATATTTGCTACTCGTTAACACATCAAATGATGCTCTCTGCAACAGTATTTAGTTTGACATTGTTTTTAGGATAGTAACCAAAAAAGTTAGGGCTCTTTGGGATTTTTGACTCCCCTATGTGTTGCTAGATCAGTTGGCAAAATGACACGAAATTGATCTTACTGGGTTTCATAATAGTCAGGCGCACGGCCCACACAAGGAAGTCCTCCAATAAGTCGATAGACCACCATGGAGAATGATCAGTCTCACTTGTGACAGCACAAGAATGATTGTTCATGTCGGTGAAGAAAAATCCATCCACAGCCTTGTCAGATTCGAAGGATGGGTCGTCCTGGTAGAGGCTTGACATTTCAACAGTCGGTCTCTTCAAGGCAATGTTCTTGAACAAACCGCCGGCTATTTCTGAACAAAAAAAATAAAGAAACAGTAAAAATGAATTCTCTGTTGGTTGCGCGCGCGCTCGCGTGTGCGTGTGTATGTGTGTGTGTGTGTGTGTGTGTGTGTGTGTGTGTGTGTGTACGTGCGTGCTAGCGTGCGTGCGTGTGTGTGTGCGTGTGTGTGTGTGTGTGTGTGTGTGAGTGTGTGCGTGCTAGCGATCGGGCGTGTGTGTGTGTGTGCGCGCGCGTGTGTGTGTGTGTGTGTGTGTGTGTTTGCGTGCGCGTGTGTGTGTTTGTTTGTGGGTGTATGTATGTGTGTATGTGTGTTTGTGTGTGTGTGTGTGTGTATGTGTGTGTGTGTGTGTGTGTGTGTGTATGTAGGTGTGATTAGTAGTTAGGGTAGTGGTTACTTATTTTGGCTGTTTTTATATTTAGTCAAGTTTTGACTAAATATTTTAACATCGAGGGGGAATCGAAACGAGGGTCGTGGTGTATGTGCGTGTGTCTGTGTGTCTGTGTGTGTGTGTGTCTGTGTGTCTGTGTGTGTGTGTGTGTGTGTGTGTGTGTGTGTGTGTGTGTGTAGAGCGATTCAGACTAAACTACTGGACCGATCTTTATGAAATTTGACATGAGAGTTCCTGGGTATGAAATCCCCGAACCTTTTTTTCATTTTTTTTATAAATGTCTTTGATGACGTCATATCCGGCTTTTCGTGAAAGTTGAGGCGGCACTGTCACGCCCTCATTTTTCAACCAAATTGGTTGAAATTTTGGTCAAGTAATCTTCGACAAAGCCCGGACTTCGGTATTGCATTTCAGCTTGGTGGCTTAAAAATTAATTAATGACTTTGGTCATTAAAAATCTGAACATTGTAAAATAAAATAAAAATTTATAAAACGATCCAAATTTACGTTTATCTTATTCTCCATCATTTGCTGATTCCAAAAGCTTATAAATATGTTAAATTCGGATTAAAAACAAGCTCTGAAAATTAAATATATAAAAATTATTATCAAAATTAAATTGTCCAAATCAATGAAAAAACACTTTCATCTTTATCCTTGTCGGTTCCTGATTCCAAAAACATATAGATGTGATATGTTTGGATTAAAAACACGCTCAGAAAGTTAAAACAAAGAGAGGTACAGAAAAGCGTGCTATCCTTCTTAGCGCAACTACTACCCCGCTCTTCTTGTCAATTTCACTGCCTTTGCCATGAGCGGTGGACTGACGATGCTACGAGTATACGGTCTTGCTGAAAAATGGCATTGCGTTCAGTTTCATTCTGTGAGTTCGACAGCTACTTGACTAAATATTGTATTTTCGCCTTACGCGACTTGTTAGTGTCTCTTACTGGTCTTTTTACCATAATGAAAGGTTAGATGAATAGGAAGTTTACATTAGTCCTTCTGAGTTAACGAAGGCTCCTCACACCCACCCCCTCCTCCCACCCCCCCCCCCCCGACCCCAACCCCTATAACCAGACGTAATATTAATATCATTCAGGCGAGTATAGTCTGTGAAGCAAGAAAGTCCCAATGACCAACTAGATCTAGGAATATTTGGTTTTCGATAAGCCTGTATTGCTTGAATGGTCAAAATCCAAGAAACAGCCCTGCTAACATAATTTTCCGTGTAGATACTGTGACCTTGCACACTTTCCTGGAAATTATGTCCACAAAAACTGAAGATAGTAACCTGATCCCAATTAATCGCTTGACGTAGAATGGAAAAAGATGGACTAAAGGGGTTTGAACAAAATCTACGTTTCAAATCATTATCTAACGTATGCTCTTACATGAACGTTATATCAAGTTGAACTTTTAAAAAAAACATGTTACACATATTGCCCACAAAAAAGCCAGGTATCTCATGAGTATGAGTGTTGACGATACAGGGTCACAGTTACCATGCTAATCCCACAGTGTATTAAAGTAACACACGATCGCTGGTGCAGGCCCATCAAAATGGGACATAGTACGCACTAATAGTGACTCCATTTTCTGTATATGCACGGTATACAAAAACAACAGAAACTGCAGATGTCGTCTGTGCATGTATGTTAATTATGAAAGTGTTACCAACACGGAAATATCATGCCAACAGAAATGGTGTCGCAGAAACCTTTGTAAAGACCATTTTGACTGAAACGTTCTGCTGTTCCCTCATGTTTCCTCACATCCCCAATATGATTAGCTTGTAATTGCTTGCGATGTTTCGTCAACTTTTAGTGTACTACTGTTCACGGCCTCATACTACTCGTACGTCTGTTCACAAAGTTTTCTCCACGATAACAATTTAGCAGATTAAGCTTGAACGAGAGAGAAAGATTTTTGCTGTTTTCAATAAATTAAAGATTAAATGACCTACATACCCGTCAAATGGCGGTCGTACGGAACAGTGATCGTCTTCAACGCTCTGCCACACATCCGGATACCGCCGATCTGAACGTAGTCATACAAACAAGATGGCGACTCCTCCAAGTCCATTCTGAGCAAAACACAAGAGCAAACATATTTCTGTAGTAGTTATAAAGCCAGCACAGAATGCTCAAACATAATTGGAGACAAAGGCATTCAAACAGGAGCGAACCAGCTTGGAGCAGGTAGGTAGCCAAACAAACTCGTTAAAAAGCTTTGCAAGAACGTGACTGGGAGATATACTGCCGTTGGCCTTCACCAATGACAGCTCTCCACGACTCAAAAATGATTGTCCATGCTCACAACTGAATGTGATGTAGTACGTACATTCTAAGATGTAGGGTCTCGAATAGCATTACTTGCTGAAGAGAAGATAACCAACTAATAACCAACTTCCAAGGTGTCCCAACAGTTGTTCATCTTTTCCAGTTTCTAAATTGCCTGCCATGAGTAATTTCTGAACATGTCCAATGTCTCCCAAGATAACAACAACAACAACAACAACAACAACAACAACAACAACAACAACAACAACAACAAACTACTTCTCTCAGCTTTCTTTATTATTTTTAAATCCAAGAACTCTGGTAATGATAAATGTTTGTAAAAGAATTTTGTCACAGAACAAAGAGTCATTTAAAGCTTGTCGTCATGAACCCTAGACGATGCTACACTTGAAGGTAGTCGTTGGATTATACCCCCCCCCCCCCCAAAAAAAAAAAAAAAAAAAAAAAAAAAAAAAAAACAAAAACAACAACAACAACAACAACAACAATAACAACAACAACAACAACAACAACAACAACAACAATAACAGCAACAACAACATAAATTCTGGCAGCATTTCCGAAACACATGTAAAATACATGTGGTTCTTACTTTACTTGAGTTGTCACAAACGCGCCAGGGTCCATTTCGTCCTTGAAAACAACATGGCTGCAGGAACGACTTGGGAGATAGGAGAGGGTTTCTTTTGTATCGTTTGATACGAAGTCCAGATGAGATTTGTGAAAATAATCTGTCCTGCTTTGTGAACTTGTGTGAGGCGGGATAGTGTACGTCGGGTCGTGCCTCATACAATCTGTGCAACACATTTTTGTTACAAGGTGAATTAACCTAAGCAAAATGGTTGGTAAAAACAGCCACCGTTTTGAAAGTCTTTCTGGGTCTCGTTTTCCAGACCAATTGTCTAAATTTGATGCATTTTATGTTGGAATAGATTAGGTCATCTTTCTAGTACCAAACTCACTCAGTTCATATTATATTCAGCAAATATTATGTCATCGTGTACATAAAGAAATCTGAATAGAAACAAAGCCAAACATTTTTGGAGACGGTGACTGTCGCATGCAAACATGTGCAAGTAAGTAAACTAAGGCTCGGTTGCATACATCTAGAGCAATTGTGCAAGTTTAAAAAAGGCATATGTACTCTTTAAATACCATCTGCAAAAAAAGGGCTTTTATAGAACGAACTATTGACAGAGAGAGAGAGAGGGAGAGAGGGAGAGAGAGAGAGAGAGAGAGAGAGAGAGAGAGAGAGAGAGAGAGATAGAGAAAGAGAGAGATAGAGAGAAAGAGAGAGAGATGTAGAGAGAGAGAGAGAGAGAGAGAGAGAGAGAGAGAGAGAGAGAGAGAGAGAGAGAGAGAGAGAGAGAGAAAGACAAAAGACATACAGAGGAAGAGACAGGGACTGACAGACAGAAACAGATAACTCACGCGTGTCTGTTTCAGAAACTGAAACAAAAGAAAGAGACACTTAAACATGCCAACAACTGTAATGAAATATCGTTACTCTTACCCATTTCTAATCCAATATGGTGTATTATGTGTTAGAATGTGTGTATGTGCGTATGTGTGTGTGTGTTTGTGTTATATGTGTGTCTTGGTGAGAGTGTGTGTGCTAAATGTGTTTCTGGGTGTGTGTATGTGCGTGCGTGCGTGGGTGTGTGTGTGTGTGTGTGTGTGTGTGTGTGTGTGTGTGTGTGTGTGTGTGTGTGTGTGTGAAAGAGAGAGCGATCGAGAGAGAGAGAGAGAGAGAGAGAGAGATCGAGAGAGAGAGATAGAGAGAGAGAGAGAGAGAGAGAGAGAGAGAGAGAGAGAGAGAGAGAGAGAGAGAGAGAGAGAGAGAGAGAGAGAGAGAACGAACGAACGAACTGTATTACTCAAGGATGGAGGGACGTGACGGGGCGGGGGAGGAGTGTCATTGGAAGGTACGCAGACGCAGTTTATTGGACATATAGACACACACACAAAACAGAGAATAATTACTTTTTGCCAAGGTATAACTGGCCATGATACGCTTGAGTTTTTGTGTCAAGTTGAGGGCAATTTCCACGGGCCCAAATCTCTTCACGGTTCCTGCAAAAGACGAATAAAAGGACAGACTTGTGCAAAAAAGCTCTATACGCTGTTGACCTTTTTTTTTTGGAAAGAAAAATATGCTTATCAAAATATACACGCCAACACAAACAATTGTCAATGATGACTCACTTTCTGGAAATTACGACACGAAGGAGATATTAGGGAGATTCAAAGGACAGCACGTTTCGTTTTGCAGCTCGTTTCGTTTGGTGAATGAGTCACCCCGCGAAACGGAACGTGAAACGAGACGGCATAGGCCGCAGACAAGATTTAGATGTATTCACGTTTCGTTTCGGAATGAAGGAAGGGCGATAAATCTTCAAGTGAAATTATCACGTCTGTCCTCGATCAGAATGGAAAAAAAAACCCTAGGAGGTGGTCCAGAATCGGGCATACTTTGATTATTTTCAGTCCAAATAAATCACACAGACTTTGTTTATACAAAATCACATACGAAGCCAGAATAAAAATTCGATGCGATGACCTACTTCTGCTTCGCCATTTGCTTTCTTCACCATGAAGTTGGATAAATGTACCAGGATCAGCACCCTTCAAAATATTTCAGTTCACAACAGTTGTCTACCTCCAATGAACACATTCTCAGCGCTGAAAGACCGTGAAAGGGTTGATGAATCTAGCAATGCATAAAATGGCCAACAAATAAAACTGTTAGTGTGCAAAAATACTCACAAAAGTTGACGAAATATTGTTCGTTTTTTGGGGGTGGAAAACGTGACTGCGTTTTGACGTTCCACGTTCCGTTTCAGTTGTTCTTCACCTTTCCAGCGAGAGATCCCCGAAATGATGACGTTTACCACAACTTCAAAACGAAACGTCCCGACGTTTCGTTTATTAAATCTCCCTATTATCACAACATATTTAACGTTTTGTTAATTTTATAGCATTAAATGATTTGTTATTGAATTATAAACAACAACCATTGTATCATTAACTGTTTGCTACGCGTCCTTCGTACCGACGGTAGACTCCATCATCATTGCATCACTTTTCTCAGGATTAGGCTTCAGCTAAAAGTCCTATACGCATACTTATGCCCTTACCTGCGATACTGACACAAATTGTTGATGATTTGGACACTTTTTTGCAGGAAATGACCGTGTTCAGAGTCTTTTCCCTGCGTCCGTCGCCAGAGGCCAGTTCCATGACCATCACTCCAAAGTCGTGCCCCTTTTTCGAGCACTGCGTTTCGTGTTGAGTCAGTTGGGCTCTTATGTTCAACTTATCAACAGAAACAGAAAAAAACAATTGAACCACATTATCATACGTTCGTGGCGGGTTGGTACGTACACAACATGTGTGCTTAGATGTCTGAGCGCGTCAATGTAGTGTGTGTGTGTTGTTGTATAAATAAGCTTTTTTAAGCTTTAAAATGTTTTCCAGCTTTCATTGTGTGGAGTGGTGCAGAGGAAAAAGAGTTGTTTGAATTCTGTATCATATACATATATATATATATATATATATATATATAGAGAGAGAGAGAGAGAGAGAGAGAGAGAGAGAGAGAGAGAGAGAGAGAGACAGAGAGAGACAGAGAGAGAGAGAGAGAGAGAGAGAGAGAGAGAGAGAGAGAGAGAGAGAGAGAGAGAGAGAGAGAGAGAGAGAGAGAGAGAGAGAGAGAGAGAGAGAGAGAAATTTATAATGAGAGCGCTGCTAAAAATGCCAAAATGTGCACTCGATCGCTTGTACTTTTAAAGAAAAGTTAAATATAGAATGACGTCAAGAGCGAGAATGCATAGAAATTACGTCATGAGCAAGGGACATCATCCTTTACTCTGTGTGTGTCTCCACCGCTTACATTCCAACGTGGAATTTTGAAAGCAGGGAGCACACTAGAGGTAATGGAAGAGGTGGGGGGAGGGGGTAAGAATTAGATCTAGAAAGAACTCTTCACAGACAGCCTACTGGAGAATCAAACCCTTTCGTAGCCGATTGCAACACTGAACAAGAATAACCCGAGGAGAGTTCTATAACCTCAATGGATTGAGAATTCACCGTAAATGCATTTAAGTGCATTTTCATAGAGTGTTGAACCTGAAAAGGTCCGTTTTTGTTTAGCCAAGACTGTTACCGGTTTCGAGCTGAGAAGCTCTCATTAGGCAGTCTCTTGGCATAAAACAGAGAACTCTCAAACTTCTATGCAAAAGAGAAAACCACATTTCTGCGGTTTCTATATATATTTATCCTACATACGTGAGAGAGACACCCGTAAGATATCAATCGTTCAAATCACACGTGTGTATACCATGTAAATGAGGTCATGTCAAGCAAGTCTGGCAGGGACCTGTTTTTCCACTGCTTATGATGCCAAAGTCACCGAGACAAACGTCATTATAGAAACAAAAATTGCGCTCGCTAATTACCCTCGATGAATCTTTAGAACTAACACGTCACGCCAGACTTTCAGAGTGACGTTTCTTTGCTTTGACGTAATAGATTGCACGAGGCTTTAGAAGAGATCGAGGTTCCAAAACAAGCGTCTTCAATTTAGCTGCCTCGACTGCAGGACATTTTCAGTAAAATACACGTAAGTACAGTATGTAGGATAAACAGAATACTACATGGCTTGCTGTTTCGTACCAGATTTATACTCGTTGCTTTTTCAAATAGTGAACAGCTTGCTTTCGCTCGCAGTTTAATATTTAAAAAAAATAAGCTGGTAGAAGGAGAAGTTTTGTCAGCTCTAAAGCGTATGAATAATGGTTCTGCGCCTGGAATTGATGGATTAACAGTTGAGTTTTATAAGTTTTTTTGGAGGAGCCTACAAAGGTATATACTTGCGTCTTTTAACTCTGCTTTTAAGAATGGAACTCTAATTCACAGTGTAAAGCGGCAATTACACTGATTCATAAAAGGAAGGGTTTATCAAGAAATGATTTAAAGAATTGGAGACCTATTTCACTGACCAATACAGATTATAAGTTATCAGCGAAATGTTTAGCTCCTCGGCTCTCTGGTGTTGTAGGGAGTGTTGTGAATGAGGATCAAGTTGGGTATATAAAAGGTAGACGTGTCTCAACCTTATTGCGATTAGTTGATGATGTTTTAGAACATGCAGATTTACATAATAAGCCTGGATTGATGATGTCAATTGACTTTTTTCATGCATTTGATTGCATCTCCAAAGAGTTTATGTTGAAGATGTTTGAAAAATTTGGTTTTGGAACTGATTTTGTGAAATGGGTTGATGTTTTGATGAAAAACGCAAAAAGTTGTGTAAACTATTGTGGTTGGTTATCTGAATGTTTTAATATTTATTCCGGAATAAGGCAAGGGTGTCCCTTTTCCGCACTAGCCTTCGTATTAGCAGTTGAATTGTTAGCAATCAAAATTCGAGAGGCCAAAAATATAAAGGGTACATGTATGTCATTCTGGAACAACGGAGATATGAATAAAGTTTTGAAAGTATTGTTGTATGCTGATGATGTTACATTGTTTTTGCAAGATGAACATGACATGTTCCAAGCCCTGGCTTTGATTGGTAAATTTTCAGAAATATCAGCTTTGAACATAAATCACCAAAAATCCAAACTAATGTGGTTTGGGTCGCGGAAGAATTGTAGGAATGAGTGTTGCGGTTTTGCATGTACAGACAAAATGAAAATTCTAGGTGTATATTTCTGTAATTATATGCGTGCGTCAAAAGGGAAGAGAGAGTGAATGTTGCAAAAAGACTCATCTGCGTGTGGGAGAAAAGGAATTTGAGCATTATTGGTAAAGTCTGTGTATTCAAAACGTTTATTCTGCCACATTTTGTCTATATAATGCAGGCGCTGATTGTACCAGACGACGTTCTAACTGAAATTAATAGGTTAATGTTTCGCTTCGTGTGGCGCAAAAAAGACTGCAACAGAAAAGCATTTGAAAAGGTGAAAAGAACTGTTTTATGTAACGAAGTAAAGCAAGGTGGATTAAATATGATTGATTTGCGTCAGATGCAGTGTTCCTTTTTGTTAAGCTGGGTTGTGAACCTAACTCTGTCTAATGAAGACCAGAAATGGTTATGGCTCCCAAAAGCACTGTTTTTCTGTTTTGGGAGTCGCTTTGGGTGTTCTTTTGCGAACATTAATAGCAAACCATTTAAAGGATTTGACAGTATTAAATCGGAATTTTGGTCCGCTGTGTTGAAGGCATGGCTTGATAACAATCAAGTCGATAATAAATGGTAATTCTGTTTCCGGTTTGTTGTGGAACAACAAAGATATAATTTGTCAAGGAAACCCACTCTTTTTTGCGGATTGGATTAAAAGTGGTATAATGTATGTGAGCGATGTGTGTGAGAATGGACGTTTTTCTACCTATGAAGAAGTGTGTGAAAGAACTGGCTACACTGCAAATAGATTGCTTGAGTACAATGTTGTTCGAATAGCTGTACATCTCCTTTTAAGAAATGTCGATATAAACGATGTAAATTGTTCAGTCTGTGACATTCCGACCTTCTGTGGGAAAAAAGTTAAATCAGTAAAAGAAATTCGAAAGATTCTGGTAGGAAAACAATACAGCCAACCCTGTTCAGAAGGATTTTGGAAAAGAAAATTAGGATTTGAAATTGACGAAAAGAATTGGAACTTAGCAGCCACTGTCACTAGTGAAGTTCGATTACGTGTACTGCATTGGAAAATATTGCAAAACATTTATCCAACTAATATTTTATTGTGTAAAATGAAAGTGAAGGCTGATAAAAACTGTACATATTGTAAGGATGAACTTGATGTATTGGAGCATTTTTTCTTTGAGTGCCCAACAGTGCTCAGGTTTTGGAAATATATTGAAATGTACATTTTAGTAAACATTGGTGAAAGAATTAGGGTGAATGTTACAGATGTGCTTTTTGGTATAAAAAGTAACAGCAAAAATATGAAGAAGATTAATCACATTATTTTAATCGCAAAGATGTGCGTAAGCATTTTTAAAAAAACCGATTCACGATTGACACTGGAAATTATTTTTGGAAATCATGTTGTTTTGAGATTTCGTTAGTCTGAAGTTTTATTAATCAAAAAACAAATTATTGTTTATTTTCTTTGATATAATGTAAAGACAGCCATACATTATGATGCGAATATTGTTTAAAAAAAAAAGATCAATATATGATGACATATTATTATTTTAATGCTACACATGTTGACACGTATATTTTTTTTCACGTGTGACTATTTTTAGTCCTTTTGTATAATGTACAAGTTTTTCTGAACCGCATGTAAATGAGAGAGTATGTGTGCAAACATAAAATACAGTTACCATGTTTGTTATCTTGTGTTTTATTAATTGAATAAAAACAATAAAAACATTTAAAAAAAAAATAAAAAACTCAACAACAAAAAATAAAAATAAAAATAAATAAATAAACTTGTGTAAATATGGTGCGACACAGGAAGCCATGTAGTATTCTTTCTATTATTATATACATATGAATGCTGCCCTCAAGTTTAGAGTCACCTATTGACTTTCTAGGGCGACTTTATTCTAGAGGATTGGCTTTGGTCATTGTTTAGATTCCAGTCCCTGCCTTGACCTGATACATTCATTCCTGATGGAGAAAGAGAGAGAGAGAGAGAGAGAGAGAGAGAGAGAGAGAGAGAGAGAGAGAGAGAGAGGGGAGAGAGAGGGGGGAGAGAGAGAGGGAGAGAGAAAGCAAACGAGAAATAGTGGTTTGCGTGCTGGATGTGTATGCGCGCGTGTGTGTGTGTATGTGTGTGTGTGTGTGTGTGTGTGTGTGTGTGTGTGTGTGTGTGTGTGTGTGTGTGTGTGTGTGTGTGTTGTCTGTAGTTTTGTTGTTAAGGCTGATAGAGACTAAAAAAGTGCCATATTGATTTCCTGGAAGAAGATAATATTACGTCTTAATAACTACTGTGTTCTATTGATATATATGTGTGTTTAATTGTAACCATAGACGCCTGGTCTATGATACTTTGAAGAAGGCTTGCGTGCTAGCAGAGACTATAAACTTGAGATAATGATTTTCTGGAAGACAGTAATATTACGTCTTCATGTGACTGGTAGAGACTAAATACTAATAATATTTTTGTTGAAGAATGTAATGGTACGTCGTTATGTGACGTACGAGTGTATGTTCCATTGCTGTGTTGGTAACTATAGACGCTTGGTCTGTGAACCTTTAAGGTATTAGCACACACCTGAAAGTACGCTGGAGTAGCCTCTCTTCCCGGATTTAGAACGCGTTTCGTGTCGTAACAGATTATCCACTTATTAGCCATATCCGTATACAAAATAATGAAATAAACATTAGGAAATGGCAGAAGTTTACAAACATCGACATTCTGTATCAGTACAATAAACAACAATCGTTAGAACTTGCATTTACGACATGTCGTGCTTGAGAACGTGTCAGTAAACAAGCACTGGTTGCCTGGCTGAAGAACCCTACGAGTCAAGCAAAAACAGACGACAAGTAATGGAAAGCAGTCTGCGGATAAACATAACAAACTGCTGATGAAAAAGTGTGTTCATCCCTGCTCTGGATAAAAGACATCGAACTGATGACAACATGGCAGTGTTCATGCGAACATATGTTTTTCAGATTATCGCTTCTACATTTTATTGCACGTACTTGGGGCAGATCTGAATTTCACACTGGAAGATGACAAATCGGTCTTGTGAGTTGAGAACCACATGTTCTTTGCCAACAGAAATCACGATGGGACAAGATGCAGATTGTGTTGAAGAGATGTTTGCAGATTATCGCATCTACATTTTATTGCTCAGATCAATGCACGTAGTTGGGGTAGATTTCACAATGGAAGACGACAAATATCGGGTCATGTGAGTTGAGAACCACATTTTCTTTGACAGCAGAAATCACTATGGGACAAGAGGAGAATTGTGTTGAGGAGGTTACTACTGACTGACTTTAGATGAAGAGTTCCTAGACCTGGTTTTTGTAGAGAGGCATCATGATGATATCCTGTTTTTTTAACGTTCTTGGTGACAACGCGCCAGAATCGCACGAAGATCGAACTCTCGAAGAAAACAAGTTTATCGCTGAACATCGGAAATGTGAAAGTATTGCTCTTCCTGTCTGATCAGTCTCCCCGTTAGATCTACAGGCTCCATTATCAGGTAACTTACCAAACCGGAGTGTGTGTGTGTGTATGTGTGTGTGTGTGTGTGTGTGTGTGTGTGTGTGTGTGTGTGTGTGTGTGTGTGTGAACCGGATTACCATCATCAACGCACCCTTTTGAACTTGTCTATGTAACCTTACTATGCCTGCTGTGACATTCACGAGGATTAATTTATTATGATTATTGAACAATCGTGTGCCTGTGCTGGACTTGCACGAAGACAAACGGCGTCGGAACGGTATTCGTGCTGCCAAGTGTGTGCGCCCAGAGCACAGTGTGAACCGAGAGTGAGTGTGTCATTGTGTGGCAGTTTTGCTTGATTGATTTATTCATGAGTTAATTTGCTTTTTGGTTCAATAGTAAATTCTGTGTTCGTTATACTTTGTATTTTGTGGTGTGATTCGCCCGAGTGCGAGACCCCCTTCCCCGAACGCCTCTGTGGGTGGAATTATATACTTGTGTGAGTAACGTGAGTGTGTAGATGAGAATGTGAAAGTTGTTTTGGACCCAGACACACACAGCAGACACCAACACAACAGCTAAGTTTCAGCCTGACAAAGAAATCCAGTGACACAGCTAATGGCTGTACAGTAGACTTGTTATTTCTCTATTAAAACAAATGTGTCAAGATCTTTACCATTTTCTGTCCTTTTGTGGGAATCTCGGAATATTTGCCTTGACCCTGTGAAAATTGGAGTGCAGTACTAGAGAATGGAAGTGTGTTTTGTTTACGCTTGAAATTTAACTTTGGAATGGGTGTACAAAATTGTTTATTTTATTTTATTCACATAAAACTGCAAAGTAACTGTGTTTTGAGTTCTACATTTTGATCCTATATCATTAATTAAATTAATGTAATAGTTCATCTTTTCAAAGATTATCATCTGAATCAGCAAAATGCCCCTTTTATTTTATTTTTTTCTCTCTCCAAGCCAGAACTTACATAAAAATAATATTTTAAAAGTGACATGTCGCTTTTACTTACTTGTCTCATAGGTAGAGCAAATGCATAATGGGTAGGGGGTAGGGGTAGTACAATCATTACAATTCAAGATTTTGTGCATTAAGGTGTGTATCTTTTTTTTCCATCGGTAAGGATACCTCAGCTTGAATTTACCTAAGTTTAGCGCATCCTAATCACGTTAGCACTTTATATCATATGTTTATTTCTGTTTCATGCTTGAAAATGACTTTCAAAACTGATACAAAAGTGTTTTTCTCATATTACCAGGACAGTAACTATGTTGTATGCTTTATTTTGTTCCTATATTAGTCATCTTGAATTTTGATCAATTAATTCACAGTAAAATGTAAACAAATCTTCAGTAGTAATTGCATAAAAAAGTCTGATCAATTAGCATGTTATTTTTATCTTAAAATGGGCGCGTTAAATCCTAATCTGTTTGTTTTAATGGACTAAGCAATCCTTGGACTGACAGAAAAGATGTATTTTAAAAATGTCCAGTTACTTTTACTTATTTTTCTAATTGGAAGAGAATATGCACTCTTTTTTGTTCAAATGGGTAGGGGGCAAGGGTAGTAAAAGCATCACAGTTCAAGATTTTGCGTGACAAGAGGTGTGTTTCTTTTAAGTTGTGATAAAGAGGGATAACTCAACTTGGTATTAAACAATATTTCTGAACACTGTAACCACTTTAGCACTTTTAATTTATTTGTTCTGTCTTCCAAACTTCTATTTCAGCTTATAAAATGAGTAAAAATGTGTGTTTTTTGTCTGGATTCACCAGTTAATTCACTCTGTTGGGTGTTCTTTTTTGCTTCCCTATTTCTGTTCTGAAGTTTTTGATCATCTGACTACCTTGCTTTTCTATTTGGAAGATAATATGCACTCTTTTTTGAAAAATGGGTAGGAGGTGGGGGTAGTAAAAGCATCACAGTTCAAGATTTTGCGCGACAAGAGGTGTGTTTCTTTTAACTGTGATGAAGAGGGATAACTCAACTTGGTATCTAACACTATTTCTGAACACTGTAACCACTTTAGCACTTTTAATTTATTTTTTTCTGTCTTCCAAGCTTTAAATTCAGCTTATAAAATGAGTAAAAAAGTGGGTTTTTTTCTGGATTCACCAGTTACATCACTCTGTTGGGTGTTCTTTCTTGCTTCCCTATTTCTGTTCTGAAGTTTTTGATCATCTGACTACCTTGCTTTTCTATTTGGAAGATAAAATGCACTCTTTTCTGAAAAGTGGGTAGGGGGTGGGGGTAGTAAAAGCATCACAGTTCAAGATTTTGCGCGACAAGAGGTGTGTTTCTTTTAACTGTGATGAAGAGGGATAACTCAACTTGGTATCTAACACTATTTCTGAACACTGTAACCACTTTAGCACTTTTAATTTATTTTTTTTCTGTCTTCCAAGCTTTAAATTCAGCTTATAAAATGAGTAAAAAAGTGTTTTTTTCTGGATTCACCAGTTAAATCACTCTGTTGGGTGTTCTTTTTTGCTTCCCTATTTCTGTTCTGAAGTTTTTGATCATCTGACTACCTTGCTTTTCTATTTGGAAGATAATATGCACTCTTTTCTGAAAAATGGGAAGGGGGTGGGGGTAGTAAAAGCATCACAGTTCAAGATTTTGCGCGACAAGAGGTGTGTTTCTTTTAACGGTGATGAAAAGGGATAACTCAACTTGGTATCTAACACTATTTCTGAACACTGTAACCACTTTAGCACTTTTAATTTATTTTTTTCTGTCTTCCAAGCTTTAAATTCAGCTTATAAAATGAGTAAAACAGTGGGTTTGTTTCTGAATTCACCAGTTAAATCACTATGTTGCATGTTCTATTTTGCTTCCTTATTTCTGTTCTTAAGTTTTGATCATTTGACTACCTTGCTTTTCTATTTGGAAGATAATATGCACTCTTTTCTGAAAAAAAATAGAAGGGGGTGGGGGTAGTAAAAGCATCACAGTTCAAAATGTTGCGCAACAAGGGGTGTATTTCTTTTAAAAGTGGTGAAGAGGGATAACTCAACTTGTTATCTAACACTATTTCTGAACACCGTAACCACTTTAACACTTTTAATTTATGTTTGACTGTGTTCCATGCTTCAAATTGGGCTTCAAAAATGGATATATAAGGGTTTCTTTTTAAATTCACCTGTAAAATCACTATGTTTGATGTTCTATTTTGCTTCCCTATTTCTCTTCTTCAGTTTGTGATCATCCAATTGTTTTTTTGTTTGCATATTCACAATACAATATCACAATTTCTTCAGTAGGGTTTGCGTGAAAAAATCTCATACCTATGCTCAAACTTCAGTCGTTATCTCAAAATTTTGCGCGACAAGCACTATTCATTTTTTTTATTTCCTGATAAATCAAACATTGAACTAACATAAAAAGAAACCTTTAAAACTGCCTAACCACTTTGAAATAGGGCCTCAGGTGTGTACTCCAGCCTTAAGAAGGCCTGCGGGCCAAACATTTGGATTTTTGAAAAGATGTGACATTATGGCTTGGTTTTGGACTTTGCCTTTTCTTACAACCGGTCCTTACTTCTAATACAAATGTCTAATAAATGATAAACAAGTAAAGCAACATGACAAATAAGCAAATTAAATGAACGACCCAGGAAACAATCGACAAGTAAGCAAACAAGCAAATAAACACAAACAACAAAACAAGTCGCGTAAGGCGAAAATACTACATTTAGTCAAGCTGTCGAACTCACGGGATGAAACTGAACGCACTGTATTTTTTCACCAAGACAGTACAGCTTCGTCAATCCCCGCGTGAAGGAAATCGCTCACCTCCCACGTGCAAAACGTAGTGATATTGACACGCCAGATAAGCGCGGTAGCGTATTGTGCTAAGCAGGAAAGCGCGCTTTTCTGTATTCTTGTTAACTTTCTGAGCTTGTTTTGAATCCAACCTATCATATCTATATGTTTTTGGAATCAGGAAATGATAAAGAATAAGATGAAATCATGTTTAGATCGATTTCTTAAATTTTAATCGTAAGATTAATTTATCTATTTTCGTTAATTGTGGTCACATTTTAAGAGTAAACATGACATATGTATACATTTTTAGATTCAGAATGTGATGAAGAATACGATGCAATCAAATTTAAATGTTTGCAAAAAATCGATTTTAATGACAACTTTAATGAGCAAATTCATTAATTATTTTTTAAGCCTTCAAGTTGAAATGCAATACCAAAGTCCGGGCATTGTCAAAGATTACTTGACCAAAATTTCAACCAATTTGGTTTAAAAATGAGAGCGTGACAGTGCCGCCTCAACTTTCACAAAAAGCCGGATATGACGTCATCAAAGACATTTTTTTGAAAATGAAAAAAAAGTCTGGAGATACCATACTCAGGATCTCTCATGTTAAGTTTCCTGACGATCGGTCCAGTAGTTTTCTCTGAATCGCTCTACACACACACACACACACACACACACACACACACACACACACATACACCACACCCTCGTCTCGATTCCCCCCTCTACGTTAAAACATTTAGTCAAAACTTGACTAAATGTAATGACAAAGTAAGCAACATACAAATCAAAAGCGGAACATGCAACATGTTAATTGAGGTTACACATGTAAAGTGATCGACGGTAACATTCACACAATACCAACGTTTACGCTAATGCTTACAATGATTATATGGTGTAAATGATGGAGATGATGAAGATGTTGATGATGATGATGATGATGATGATGATGATGATGATGATGATGATGATGATGATGATGATGATGATGATGATTGATGATGATAATGATGATGATGATGTTGATGATAATGATGAAAAATCGCAACATAAATTCCACATAATACATGTAATAAAGAACATTGTAATTCATAAAGCTTTGCCAATTGTTGACAGCTACTTGCACATGTTAAGACAAGTAGCCATCTAGGTAGACATATAATGATTATGCAGAGCTTGTTTAAAACTCTTTAGTGAGGTTAATGATCTTATTACAGACGGAATGGAGTTCCACACCATAGAGCCATAGAAGGCTTGACTAGTTTTGAACAGATCAATCCTGGGTATTGGTGGTAGAAAATTGATAGACTCGTACCTTTCGGTGACTCTGTGAATATAGTTGGGCACTTCGCCATGATATACTTTGTACATCATTACAGTCTTATTAAACTGTAACTGTTTAACTAGCGGCAGGTAGTTTATATTCTTTAACTTCAAATCAGGTGATAATTGTGGACCATTTAACATGATTTTAGCTGCCCGACTATGTAGATAGTTTAATTTTTTTTCATGTAAATATCAGAGACGCCATCCCAAAGAGTTGATGCGTAATTAATATGGGATAAGATGTGGGCATGATAAAATAGTTTTAGTGTTGCGATATCGACATATTGCTTTAACTTTGATAGCAGAAACAAATTCTTGGATACTTTTTGACAAAATATAATGTACATGAGATTGCCATTTTAATTCTTGATCGACTATCACACCCAAAACACGATGTTCCGTTACCTGCTGAACAGGTTGTGATTCCAGAGAAAGATTTAGATTGAGAGGTTGTGATTGGTGTTTTTGTCTTGTTGTAATAATCATGCTTTTTGTCTTCCCTGGGTGCACTATCATAACATTTTGGTTACACCAATTGTTGACTTCATTCAGACTAGACTGTAAGGAAACTTCAATTTCTTGAACAGTCCTATAGCTTGTGTGAAGCGTCGAATCATCTGCAAAAAATTCCGTTTTTTAATTAGATATATGAAGGGGGAGGTCATTAATGAATACACAAAACAAAATAGGCCCTAAAACTGAGCCCCGGGGGACTCCACTCTTTAAACATCCTTTGGGAGAGGTTTTACCGTTTATAGAAACATACTGTGTTCCGTTGACAAGATATGATTTAAAGAATGAACACGTTGCGGGATTTTTCACGTACAATGCAAGTTAATGTAAAAGTAATGTGTGATCTACAAGATCAAAAGCTTTCTTAAAATTAAGAAATACAGCCCCTGATATGTCCGAACGATTAACTGCCGATAGCCAGTTATCACATAGTGATGAAAGAGCTGCAGTACAGGAATGTTTCGGACGAAACCCAGATTGAAAGTTGTGAAATAATTTGCACCTTTCCATGTAGTTCAGAAGATTCTTCTTAATGTGCTTCTCTAAAGGCTTTCATAAAATAGGAAACAATGAAATTGACCTAAGTTATTAGGGTCAGACACATCTTTATTTTTAGGAAGTGGAACGACCTTTGCCGTTTTAAATGCATCAGGAAAAATATTTTGTTCAATGCAAAGATTATACACATACGTCAGAAAGATTATACACATACGTTAGGGATTCCACTATGTACGGTAGGGCTAATTTAAGCAACGACGGGGGGATTTTGTCAGGCCCCATGGATTTATTATTCTGAAGGTTTTCTATAAATGTTCCAACTTCATGTACAGCAATAGGTGGGATAGAGAATGAATCTTGTGATTTCAATTTATGAATACAACATAATTTTAATCTAAACAACAGGGAGTCCCCACCCTCGACTTTTTCATTTACATTTTTAGATTGTTTCAATCGATCAGCCAAACAAGAGAGAGAGAGAGAGAGAGAGAGAGAGAGAGAGAGAGAGAGAGAGAGAGAGAGAGAGAGAGAGAGAGAGAGAGAGAGAGAGAGAGAGAGAGAGAGATCAAATCAAACCAAGTCAAATCAAATGTTATTTTACGAGGATTGTGGCATAAGCATTACAAACGAGCTGTATTCAACCAGCCCTCGCCCAAGGAGGGATTACTTAAATCATACGTATCATACATTCATTTAAAAAAAAAAAAGTGTGGGTGGGGATGGACTAGGGGGATCAATAATACAGGTCATATATATCTATGGACGACACACATATCTTACATTTAAGTTTCCATCAGCTTGAGGTATGATGAATATATTGGCTTTTTCACTCTGCTTTTGCGGAATGACAGAAAACGATTTTTTCTTGGTTGGGTTTGCCGTAATCAGACGGCGAATCGCTGAAACATAACCAAGAAGTTTGTTTTTCTTAAATGCACTTATACCTTATCTAGAAATACTGATGTCTTCTTGTCAATATCCACCTGTGGTTGATAATAAAAATGTTAAGGAAAAATGACAAGAGAAATTAAATTCACATTAAACTAAATTGTCCTCACAGTCGACATGCTCACCATGCCGGCGAAAACGAAAGCCAGGTCAGACTTGTTCCGAGACAAAGAAGAAAATAGGTCAGCTGGAACAGTATTCACAGTGTAATTATATATAGCGGTTAAAATTCCCTGACTGCAAAAAATGAAATCTTGTGTTCAACACCCAACAACCACAGCCACATAATCATCGATGTCTCAGGTAGTTGCTTCACTTTGTGGGGACACATTTGTTTTCACAAACAGAGGTAGACAGTGGGAAACACTTACGGATTGTTTGACCGGGATAGGAATTAATTTTGAACCATGTCAAAACAAATCCTCGTTGACCATCGAGTCCTCTTTTGTCCGGTGCCACGAGAAACCTTATCCTGTAGGCCACTCGTTCTCCGTCTTTGTCTGCGCTAGCACCTGCACCACGCCAACACACCCACACACACACACACACACACACACACACACACACTCTCACACACACACACACACACACACTCTCACACACACACACACACTCACACACACACACACACACACACACACTCACACACACACACACACACACACACACACACACTCTCTCACACACACACACACACACACACACACACACACACACACACACACACACACACACACACACACACATAATTACTTAATATGCAGGCTACGTTAATGTCAACACAATATTTAGAATATGTAAAGGTTATTCTAAATAATGTATACATTGCAAAAAAACACAATCAAATTTATGTGTAGATGTAGTTGTATTCCTCATTATTGAACGCATTTGCATTGTCCGTGTAAATGAAGCTAATTCAAACTGTTCATCTAAACAGACATCATCAAGGTAGTATATCAATGCTGTACCCAGGCTTCGGTCATAGGCGCATATTATGTTTTATTCCCCCCTCTGCTTCTTTACCTCTGTAAACTTGTAGAGCTAGTTATTTTTCGATAATGACCCAGCAACCAAACAAATAACGAGCCAGCAACAGCCTACCCGTTCTTGCATGGCGCCCAACTTGTTGGGCAGCTCTTTCAACAGCCTGCTATACAAAGAAATATACAGATAAGAACAAGAGTTTGTGTCACAACTGAAGGGAGGCTAATCCTTTATTAGTTGACAATGCTATTTTTTTCGGAGTGACTACCCTTAGATTTTCTTTTTCAACATGGCGTCCACCAGTCAATCTGTGGAGAATGACAAGCGGAAACGAAATCAAAGGTGTGTATGCACACTTATTAATTGGTGTTTGAACCAAAAGCTCTTTATTTTGTGTTTCTTATTTATCTAACTAAAATATTATAAACAGTGCATGAAGTATTTGTAGTTTTTCCATATTAAAATTGATAATTGTAATCCACACGTGCGTCGCCCAACTCATTGGGCGCTATGCATGACAGGGTGCAGGTTTTTATGCTAGTGTCAGTGAGGGAAGGAATAATATTGGCTTCTTATAGAGCACTTACACAAAAATCATTTCTCTAAGTGCTGTACACACACACACACACACACACACACACACACACACACACACACACACACACACACACACACACACACACACACACATAGTGAAAACACAAACAGAGTCCAATACAAGTGTATATTAACACTTTGTGTTTCTTAATACTGATACAGTCTTAGAAAATTGTAAATAGCTACTGTTATTGCTCTGTTTGCTATACATCAGACTCAAAAGTTGACGCGCCCATTCGCGCATGGCGCCCAACTTATTGGGCGTTATCAAAAATTGCCCTAATGTAAAGTAAAACATGTTTTTTTGAATTTTGACAATTAAAACCTTTGTCTGTTCCTTATGTGCAACATTTCTGTTGAATTTAAAAAAAAAAGAGAGGTTTCATGCAAGAATGGGTTAACAACTACAGGTCTGAACACATGAATCTCCATATAAAATCCATGAGTTAGGTTGTTTTCTGAATCTAGATCTGCCGTGCACACACCGTTCATCACAAGCAAATTCCCAAGGCAAGTAACTCATACTCTTGCCGACAAGAGTAGTTCCCCTTCTTTTAACGCAGTTTCTTCGACAACACTGACTGCAATCCGACGGTCAGGTTTCAACAATATTTCATTTTATAAACAGATCACACGCAACCAAATGCACACATCTCATCAATTTAAACAACATAAAGCGGTTTCCCCAGAAAACTGAACTTCATACAGTAATTAGCGTTGGAACACGGGTGCAAAAGTTCGTCTGCTAGTCCCATTTGACGAAAGAACATTATCCTAAACGATACTAAAACATAAACAGAACACACAATAATTATCTGCCTTTACCGCCACAGCAGAATAACAGCATATCTGTGTACTTGATTTTAGTCTAAAACAGGGAAACTGACAAGAAGTGTTAACAGAATGGAATGATTTGCACGGAACTATACAACCGCGCATTAATCGATCGCCTGCGCAGGTTGACTGGTTGAGTGATTCGGATTCGATCAAACTTTCGCACAAAAACTCCTGTTTTCTTTGAATAACTGAAGAAAGGAGGAATAAAGAGGTTACACACCTCGTCTCAGTGATTATTAAAAATAATGGTCTCAGTTCGCGGTCATGAAAAAGCTCGCTGAAGCTCGCATTTGTCATGATCCGCCAACTTCGACCATTATTTTTAATAATCACTGAGACTCGGCATGTAACCTCTACGTATTCGACGCAATTGTCATTCCCCTCATCGGTCGACCGACCAATAGCTGTGTAATGTAGGAGGTCTTCTGACCAGGTTTTTTTTTTCTACCACGCGGAACAAGTCAGCACGTTCGAATTTAACATATTTAAACCAAAGTTTTACTGAGGCTTCATGGGGACAACACTGGATGATATCAGTATGCATTGGTAAAACAAAAAGGTCAAAACCTGGGCTTGTCCTGACTGAACACTTAGCAGCTGATTACATGTGTACTGCCCCCTCCCCTCCCCCCTGAATTAAAAACACGTATAACAAAAACAAATCAATACAAGAATAAGTTCTCTAGTCAGAATGTCCTGATATCAGCTTAATGCGTTCGAAAAATATCCATCCGCAAATGTGTTACCCCGGTTGTGTGTGTGTGTGTGTGTGTGTGTGTGTGTGTGTGTGTGTGTGTGTGTGTGTGTGTGTGTGTGTGTGTGTGTGTGTGTGTGTGTGTGAAAGAGAGTGTGTGCCTGGGTGTGTGTGTGTGTGGGTGTGTGTGTGGGTGTATGTGTGTGTGCGTGTGTGTGTGTGTGTGTGTGTGTGTGTGTGTGTATGTGTGTGTGTGTGTGTGTGTTTTGCATACTCACTTTTCATGCATATAGTTTACCAAAAAACAATACAAACAGGAATAAGTTATCAAAATATGATTTGTTTCGCAGATAAACACAGAGAGTGCTTCTTACCATTGATTTCTCTGTTTGGTTTCAAATCAGCGCCGCTACAAATGACAGCGAGTGATTGAAAATCTGTAGGCCTCATCCCGATGCCAGCATATCCTTGGGATATCTCCACAATGTCGGCTCCCGACTGCAAGACTCGTGTACTGTCCGGCAGAGCTTTGTCTCCACAAAGGGATCTGTGTTAAAGAGGTGGTGTATACAAGGTATTTCAAACAACAACCACAACAACAAGGTGTGTGTGTGTGTGTGTGTGTGTGTGTGTGTGTGAGTGTGTATGTGTGTGTATGAGTGTGTGTGTGTGTGTGTGTATGCGTGTGTGTGTGTGTGTGAGAGGTACGTGTGTGTGTGTGTGTGTGTGTGTGTGTACGTGTGTGTGTACGTGTTTATGTGTGTGTACGTATGTGTGTGTCTGTGTGTGTGTGTGCGTGATTGTGTGTGTGTGTGTGTGTGTGTGTGTGTGTGTGTAAGCTTACTCTGTCCCCTTCCTCAGTGAAATATCAGACGAGTGGAAATCCACTCGATGAAAGCCGTACAGGTACCACGTGCAGTTGAGTCCCGCAGGGTAGGTGTGCGGGTAGTTTGGGCTCACAATGTGCCCGTACTTAACATCGTCAGCGGCGTGGATATTATACCCGCAACCTAAGCAACATAAATAATTTAAGTTGACTCAAATGTGTACAACATCAGAACATATTGAAGGTGAACAGGCAAAAAACACACACATGTGGTACGGATAATTAACTTAGCTTGAAAAGCATTTCAAGAACAATTGTGTTTTTCTTCAACTTGAAAACGTTTTACTTACCTTCCAGTGTGACCTCTGCATTTCCAATCTGCTCAGGGGAAAACGGTATATCGTCCAGACTTGCCAGATCTGCCCAAACAGAAAACTATACATTATTCATATCACTATTTGAAATGAATGTGAACGTGCGATCGTTCTTCAACACAGTTAAATGTACTCTGCTAAGTCCGAATCTAAAAGTTATGAAAATAACAAAATGAAAATAAAAATAAAAACGAAAATGAAAATGAAACCAAGAGATGAATGAGAATACAACATGCAGACAATGCCAGTCATGAGGTATATATTTGTAACAGAACAATTAGCCAACCAAGACAACAGGCAGACAATGCCAGTCATGAGGTATATATTTGTAACAGAACAATTAGCCAACCAAGACAACAGGCAGACAATGCCAGTCATGAGGTATATATTTGTAACAGAACAATTAGCCAACCAAGACAACAGGCAGATAATGCCAGTCATGAGGTATATATTTGTAACAGAACAATTAGCCAACCAAGACAACAGGCAGACAATGCCAGTCATGAGGTATATATTTGTAACAGAACAATTAGCCAACCAAGACAACAGGCAGACAATGCCAGTCATGAGGTATATATTTGTAACAGAACAATTAGCCAACCAAGACACTCATATGCGTTTTTGTTGTTGACCTCGGAAATAGGAAAGAGTGTCTTTTTCTGCCTCGATGATTTATTAATTTGGGGTCTTCACTGCTATCTAATATGAATGGAAAATTGAAGACTCGTAAGTCGTACAGGTAAAGGGAGATAACAATTGACTTGCCTGGACCTGGTCTGTCTTGGTTACTCCCACGACTCCGTTTGCTCTGTGCGTTGTTGTGAAGGTTCACCGCGTTCTGTAGACTCCTTTTTTCCAACTTGTTGTTGCTCGCAAGGTATTGATGGCCGTCGGGGTTTAGGCGATAGTCACCGTAGTGGTAACGGGGACTTGCCCTTGAGTGTAGAGACCTGTGTTGTTGGTCCTCATTTCTGCCTTCCGTCTATTACAGGGGAAAGCATAGTATTATGAACATAATCCCCACCCACAACAACAACATCAACAGCAACAACAACAATAACACCAACAACATCAAAAACAACAACAACAACCACAACAACAACAACAACAACAACCACCAAAACAACATCAACAACAACAGCAATAACAACAACAACAAAATAACAGCAACAACAACAACAATAACAACAACAACAACAACAACAACAACAAAAGCAACAACAACGATAGCAACAGCAAAAACTGTTAACAAAACAGCAACAATAAAACAACCATGTTCGCACATAAACTCCTACTTCTCTTGTTTCCTCTGGTACTATAACGAACACAAATACAAGAATGATACGCTATTGAAAATGTTTAATTTAAACACAACAAAACGTTCATGAGTAATTTGTTACTCTTGCCTTCATATATAGTGGCCATTGGTCTGATGTACTCGTGAACAGCTTGTTTTGATTAAATTCAAACTTTTCAATAGCAAAACATTATTGTTGTTGATTGTTGATTTTTGAACATTAGCAGTCGATTTCTTTGTAATGTATGGTTCGGTGTATTGTAACTTCTCTCATCAGGTGTCTGTAGTCGGACATTAAATGAAAAGTTGGTGATTAAGGAGGACTGTTGTCACCACTATATATGTCTTAATTATTGGTGTACGGTTTCAGTGCGTTGTTACAGCCAAAACTGTACTTACATATTTTAAGGTGTTTATACAACTGTTGCAGTTGTACAGAGAGTTACTGCGGTAAATAACAGAATCCTTACTGTCAGAAATTGAGCAAATTCTATTTTTATCATAGTTCTTTTGTAAGTTTGCATTTCAATTAATGATGTTACCTAACTGCACTATTTTTCTGTTTTGACTCCGGCCCTAATAGCTTTTTTTCATAGTATTCGTCATTTTCGTCAACATGAATATCGTATCTGCTTTATGAAAACACTTAGCCATTATGCTGACATTACTTTTTTTTTTTTTTTTAGGGGGGGGGGGGTGATCTCAGTTGCATGCAGGCTGCTTCAATCCTTTCTTTTTTGCTTTTTTTTTTTTTTTTTTTTTTTGCGGGGAGCATCTATATTATAATACGCGACCGTTTTGGGGCCTTGCATCGCTATCTCCTCCCAAACCCGGCCGATTTGGGCCCCGCTGTCCGCGGTTCCTAGAAACGTTTGACGGCGGAAAGGATCCGCCCGGTTAGAATAGCCGATTCCGAAGCCAAATGGCTTTTTCTGGCATTCTGACGCGCCATTTCCTAGCAGACGACTCGACCGGAAGACCTCCCCACTGGCTGTTAAAGAACCGGGTCTCCCATTGGCTCAGACCGAATAAGCTGATCGCAGCGCCACTCAGTTCCGCCCGCACGACATGCGGCATCTACAAGCAAGTTCGACTCGGCGAATGTTTGTTCAGGCATCGACCAAGCGCGACAGGTAAGTCAGTCTCCTTCTTAAAGTGTTCCGAAACCATTTTGCCACAGTGTACTGTAACCAGAATGTATCTTTACTTTCGTTTTGTTCCTATTGTGCTACGATCTGCAAATTGTAAGGTTCCGAAAGTGTCGTCTGTCGAACCGGCAGCTGTCTCCTAGCTCTGTCAAAACTTGCTGAACAGTAAGCCAATGTTATTCTTCGTATATGAGGATAACAACTCAGTAAGATTATATTCTAGGTTTAATATGACCATGACTATGATTTAGGTTGGTTTTGATGCCTTTCATTTGCATTTCGAGTTCGTGACTCGAAGTTCCAGGTGTGTTTTGGTTACGTCAGCAACTGACTGTGGGCAGTTTTGACATCATTGTAAATCTCTTTTTCGTTGAGAGTTAATAGCAAAGACACTCTAACAAGATTTTGCAGAAGAGTTGCTGCCTAAAACCTTTCAATTGTTGGAAATCGTGCCAATGTTCTATTTTTTGGATATTTGTTCATTTCGTTTTTAGTGTACTCCACTTCAAGGTGGTTTAGTGAGTGTGATTTTGATTACTTCCCTTGAGTTGGAAAAGTATTTTGTTTCACAAATGTTTTGAGTATGGTTTTTGTTTGTTCTTTCAGATTTTCACCATAGCGACTAAGTACCAATGAATTGATAGCAAATGCAGGTTCTACAAATGTCAGCATTTTTAATTTATTTGGGTGATTGCAAGTGCACGTTCTGCAAATTTGGAGACATAGCTCAGTTGGTAGCGCGCTGGATTTGTATTCAGTTGGCCGCTGTCAGCGTGAGTTTGATCCCAGGTTCGGCAGAAATTTATATCACAGAGTCAAGTTTGTGTGCAGACTCTCTTCGGTGTCAGAACCCAACCCCCCCCCCCCCCCCCCCCGTGTACACTACATTGGGTGTGCACGTTAAAGATCCCACGATTGACAAAAGGGTCTTTCCTGGCAAAAATTGCTTAGGCACAGTTAATAATTGTCTACTTATACCCGTGTGACTTGGAATAATAGGCCGTGAAAGGTAAATATGCGCCAAAATGGCTGCAATCTACTGGCCGTATAAAATTTCATCTCACACGGCATCACTGCAGAGCGCCTAGAACTGTACCCACAGGATATGCGCGATATAAGCCTCATTGATTGATTGATTGAATTATGAGCTATGAATTTAACACGCTCAAGTTCAATTTTACCCATACACCTGTGTACAATCTATATATTCTTTTTCCTCATTTTCTTCACATAGGAAGACGCCATTCGCTTCCGCAGACAAGGCGACAGATCGGGGGATGTCCACTTTCTTCCGCTGCAGTTAGTGATCAGGCATCGACAACTTTGTGCACTTTTGCCAGGTAAATCCCAATTAATTGACGAAAGATTGTGCTCCAAACATCAGCATTTTTCATTAATTTGGGTCATAGCAAATGCAGGTTCTAACAATTTCAGCATTTTTCATTTATTTGGGTGATTGCATGTGCACGTTCTGGGTTTAGTGAGTGTGATTTTGATTACTTCCCTTGAGTTGGAAAAGTATTTTGTTTCACAAATGTTCTGAGTATGGTTTTAGTTTGTTCTTTCAGATTTTCACTATAGCGACTAAGTACCAATGAATTGATAGCAAATGCAGGTTCTACAAATGTCAGCATATTTAATTTATTTGGGTGATTGCAAGTGCACGTTCTGCAAATTTGGAGACATAGCTCAGTTGGTAGCGCGCTGGATTTGTATTCAGTTGGCCGCTGTCAGCGTGAGTTCGATCCCAGGTTCGGCAGAAAATTATTTCACAGAGTCAACTTTGTGTGCAGACTCTCTTCGGTGTCAGAACCCCCCCCCCCCCCCCCCCCCCCCCGTTTACACTACCATTGGGTGTGCACGTTAAAGATCCCACGATTGACAAAAGGGTCTTTCTTGGAAAAAATTGCTTAGGCACAGTTAATAATTGTCTACCTATACCCGTGTGACTTGGAATAATAGGCCGTGAAAGGTAAATATGCGCCAAAATGGCTGCAATCTACTGGCCGTATAAAATTTCATCTCACACGGCATCACTGCAGAGCGCCTAGAACTGTACCCACGGAATATGCGCGATATAAGCCTCATTGATTGATTGATTGAATTATGAGCTATGAATTTAACACGCTCAAGTTCAATTTTACCCATACACCTGTGTACAATCTATATATTCTTTTTCCTCATTTTCTTCACATAGGAAGACGCCATTCGCTTCCGCAGACAAGGCAACAGATCAGGGGATGTCCACTCTCTTCCGCTGCAGTTAGTGATCAGGCATCGACAACTTTGTGCACTTTTGCCAGGTAAATCCCAATTAATTGACGAATGATTGTGCTCCAAACATCAGCATTTTTCATTAATTTGGGTCATAGCAAATGCAGGTTCTAACAATTTCAGCATTTTTCATTTATTTGGGTGATTGCATGTGCACGTTCTGGGTTTAGTGAGTGTGATTTTGATTACTTCCCTTGAGTTGGAAAAGTATTTTGTTTCACAAATGTTCTGAGTATGGTTTTAGTTTGTTCTTTCAGATTTTCACTATAGCGACTAAGTACCAATGAATTGATAGCAAATGCAGGTTCTACAAATGTCAGCATATTTAATTTATTTGGGTGATTGCAAGTGCACGTTCTGCAAATTTGGAGACATAGCTCAGTTGGTAGCGCGCTGGATTTGTATTCAGTTGGCCGCTGTCAGCGTGAGTTCGATCCCAGGTTCGGCGGAAATTTATTTCACAGAGTCAACTTTGTGTGCAGACTCTCTTCGGTGTCAGACCCCCACCCCGTGTACACTACATTGGGTGTGCATGTTTAAGATCCCACGATTGACAAAAGGGTCTTTCCTGGCAAAAATTGCTTAGGCACAGTTAATAATTGTCTACCTATACCCGTGTGACTTGGAATAATAGGCCGTGAAAGGTAATTATGCGCCAAAATGGCTGCAATCTACTGGCCGTATAAAATTTCATCTCACACGGCATCACTGCAGAGCGCCTAGAACTGTACCCACGGAATATGTGCGATATAAGCCTCATTGATTGATTGATTGAATTATGAGCTATGAATTTAACACGCTCAAGTTCAATTTTACCCATACACCTGTGTACAATCTATATATTCTTTTTCCTCATTTTCTTCACATAGGAAGACGCCATTCGCTTCCGCAGACAAGGCGACAGATCGGGGAATGTCCACTCTCTTCCGCTGCAGTTAGTGATCAGGTATCGACAACTTTGTCCACTCTTCATTGTGGGTGACGCGAACTGCGACAAGATTTCTTTCCCAATTCTATAATTGGTGTTACATATTGTTTTTACACATATTAACTAGCATGCTTCTTAATTGAAGCGTGACAAAATCATTTTGTCACATTGACTGAATTCTCAGACTGTCCACATTGACTGAAATCTCATAAAAGGGCAGAACCCACTGTATATTTACCAATGGTTTACTTTTTCATTCCTATTTGCTGATGTGTAACACCATGATCCACAACCCACACCCAATTTAGCTGCTACAGTGTGTGAACAAACTATTGATGTACTTTTTACAATGAGCGGTTTTGCTGCTAGCATTGGTCACCTCCCTGGGCCCAAGGGAGAGAAGCGTCTTACCTACCTGGCGCGAACGCTAGAGGACACGGGTTAAAAATTGCTTCTTTGTGATGTATAAATCGGTACTTTTCTATTTAATTTCTGCAGCTTAGGTAACTGCGCCATGTGTAAAAGATGGGTAGCATATCTCGACACCACACATTTAAAAAAACAATGAAGACTATGCGCAATTACCTAAGCTGCAGAATAAAATAGAAAAGTACCGATTTACACATCGCAAAGAAGCGATCCCCCCCTCCCCTCCCCCCCCCCCACCGTGTCCTCTAGCGCTCGCGCCAGGGGAAGTAAGCAGGGCTAGCAGCAAAAGCGCTCATTACATGTGTTCTACATCTGAAAATTGGTTGATGGTCTGGAAAGATAGCTTTTGTTGTCAAAGTCAGGGTACTTGCCTCACAGAGTGACTGGATGTGCAACTATGTTTGCATTCAGATCATTTCAAACCTAAGTTGGTGATGTGTAAATATTTGTTTTTATTCTCTTTGTACACACCTTTGCAACTTTAGTTCAGTGTGTTGTGTGTGGTTTTAGTTGTTAAATATACATTGATATTTTGTTCATTTTGCACATGATTGCATTTTCGCAATCCTTTTGAGTTTGCTACTGTGTGTGTGTGTGTGTGTGTGTGAACAAACTGTACTTTTGCTGTACTTCTTGCAAGTACGGGTGTACTGATGTGCAACTATGATAGTGTTCTTCATTGCGATCATTAGTGCTGTCTTTTTATCCAGCTCCCAATTGTAAGCATGACGATGTGCACACAGTTCATTTGCACATTTAGCGTTGTGTGAGAGTGTTTTTCACTATACATATGCATGGTGATCTGTAAACATTTTGCTTCTATGTAAACATGTTGTTGTTCGCAGAACCAACTTCAGATTTTAACTACTTTTTATTCACATGTTTGCCAAAGTGTAAACATTTTGTTCCATTTAACGCTGGTTGTTTTTTTCCTGTCTCAAGACAGCTCAAGACATGTATGGTGATGTGTAAAAATATTGATCTATGGGCACATTTTTTTGCACATTTATGTACTTCACTTATGTCAATGTAGCCGCTAATTTTAGTGCAGTCGATCGTACAAACATTTCATTGTGGGTGACTCGAGCTGTCGGCGAACTGCGACAAGATTTCTTTCCCAATTATATAATTGGTGTTACATATTGTTTTTGTACATTTTAACTAGCATGCATCTTAATTGAAGCGTGACAAAATCATTTTGTCACATTGACTGAATTCTCAGACTGTCCACATTGACTGAAATCTCAAAAGGGCACACATTAACGCTGTTTTATCCTTTCAAAATTATATGAAAATTTGATAGGCGTTTTATTGTTCACAGTACCAACTGTTACTTTTTCCTATTTGCTGATGTGTAAAACTGTTATTGTACGGTGCACACTATTTTCTCCCAATAAATTTATGGCATTTTGTTTTGTATGATGCCATCAAACATTTAACACGTTTTTGTTGCTTATTCACAATTAATTCTGTAATTTATAAAGAAGAAAATCCCGTGCGTAGCACGGGTATCACTAGTCCTTCTTTATTGATTGTTTTCTTTTTTTTCTGCTTTTTATATTAACGCTCCTACTTTAAATATACCTATATCATTAACAATACTATTTCTAAATGTATTTTAAACAACTTTTCTGTATAACAATTCCCTCTCAAAAATGCATACAATATCCAGAGGGGAACCATATCTATAAATACCAACACACATGTTGGCTATCACAATCAAATAATTCACATAACTTATTAGTGCCTTGGAACTTTGTGAATTTTCAAACATGCCAAAAAAATCTTCCTTTACGGTAATTTTTAATAATCATATTATAATTACAATTCACTTTATCCTCAACGCATTTCCAAATGGACATAATTTTCGGGCAAAAAAAAAAAAAAGTTCAATATAATCAATTTTGTTCTCACAATAAGTACAACTACCCGAGGAAATACCTATTTTTTACAATAAAATATTTGCGGGGTAAATTTTGTGCAATATGTTCCATTGTAACATTTGCAATCTTGTTTCAGTGGTTACTTTGTTTACCATTAACCACTGCTCTTTTCCCGGCCTGAAATCAAATTTATTTTCCCAAAATTTAACTATAACCGGCTCCACATATTTTTCCTTTATAATTACTTTGCGAAATTGACAAGGCTTACTCAGATTCTTTAAACCGTTAAATCCACATACATTTCCATTTGCAGAGCGTAGAGCTGCTGTTTAACTGCTGTACAAATGACCCTATATTCAGAGAATCTTGTAGGCTTACATCCAACCTTCTGCTGCATAAAGGGCAAAAAATCAATATTAACAGATACATCCTTTACTCGACAAACGCCTGCTTTAATCCAATCGCTAAAAAAACAGCGTTTGGCCGCAATACATTATGTCACTGCTGTTCCATAAACACGTATCACTTAACAACATTTCTCCACCTACTGCTCTCTGAATCAGGTCCTTATTTTTCAACCAACAAATTAACACTTGTTTCCAACATAAATTTTTAATTAATCCCAATCCTTTAAAATTGTTTACAGTGGTGTTAGAATAGACACAACACAACCTTTCACCAAGATTCGAAAACATATGTATCGGTATCTGTTCCCATCTTTCCTGCTTTTCGTTCAATAAATTTTCAGCCCAGGACAACAAACAAGAGGACTGCATATCAATTACATCAATCATTTTTAAATCCCCATCAGGAGACTCTTGACATTTCACTTTTCTTTTAACTTTCTCAAATGCCTTAGTGTTTGAACATCGTTTTTTCCAAATAAATCTGTAAAACAAAGTATTTATCTCAGTCAATACCTTTTCGGGTATTACCAGTGCTTGCAACGGATAAATAATCTGCGATAACAAAAGAGATTTCACTATGCATATTTTCCCCATGATACTACAATTTCGTGTAAACCATTTCACAATGTTGCGTCGTATATTTTCAATACGGCTTGTCCAGTTTTCTTCAATCTCAGAGACCAATGAGGAGCTACTGAAATAAATTCCCAAAATCTTCACTTTTGTAGTCCACCTTAACCCACAATCATTTTCATAACCACATGTATTACTGCCTAAGGCCATGATTTAAGTTTTTTGCTTATTCATTGCCAAACCAGAGAATTTGGAAAAATAGGTAACAAGGGTTAAAGCGTTTTTTAACTCATCCATATCGTTCAAAAATAGGGTCACATCATCAGCATACAATAATATCTTAAAAAACATTTTATAGTTATCATTAGTCTCTTTCGGCAGAGGCAGACCCTTAATTGAACCATCATTTCGAATGTTCAAGGCCAACATTTCTAATGCAAGAATGAAGGCCATCGGTGAAAACGAACAGCCCTGTCTGATACCGGCGTTCAATTCAATACATTCCGATAACCAGCCCATAAAATGAATACAACTTTTCGATTTATACAATAAAATATCTACCCATCTTACAAAGACGGCACCAAAATTAAATCGTTTAAATGCATACACAATAAACTCTTTGGAAATCGTGTCAAATGCAGCTTTATAGTCCAGCGCTACAAGGAACCCAGGTTTATTATATTCGTTTACATACGAAACTAAATCGTCTATTTGCCTGATCGCTGAGCTAATGGTTCGACCCTTCAAAAAACCGTACTGATCTTCACCAATAATATTTAAAATAACTTTAGATAGGCGAACTGAAAGAGTCTTTGCCAATATTTTATAATCAGTGTTTAATAGTGAAATCGGCCGCCAATTATTAAGGTCGTCCCTCGATAACTCTTTACCCTTATGAATGAATATCATTATTGCCTGTTTTTGTGTGACGGTTAATTCTCCCTTTAAGAAAGATGCATGAAAGGAATTCAATACCATGTATTTTATTTTACACCAGACGAACTTCATAAAGGAGGTTGTAATACCATCACATCCAGGGGAGGAACCGTTTTTCATATTTTTTTAAGGATGTCGATAATTCTGTTAAAGTGATCGGACTATCAATTCCTGTCTTCTGCTGCTGTGTTAATTGTCGAACTTCAACACCATTCAAAAACTGTTCAACCAAATTTTCATCCAACTCAATATTCGTATCTCCTTCTAAAAAAACAGTACTTGTTCAGTCAAAATATCATCCTGATTTGTTATCTCCTGACCATCTTTAGCCAGACGATCCATAATGTTCGCGTTTGAGTGTGTCTTTTCCATATTGAGAAAATACTGTGTATTTTTTCTCCTTCTTCAATAAATTTAATTCGGGACCTAGTTTGGGCTCCCGTATCTTCTTGTATTGAATATATTTCCAATTCTACTTTTACTTTATCTTTTTCCGTCAACAATTCGTTATCATCTTGATGTAAAACAAGGGCTTTATCAATCCTATTCAAATTTTCCAACAATTCCACATGTCTGTTAAACTTACATCTATTTTTTTTTCCTTACTGTACCGAATACAGAATTCTCTTATTTTAATCTTACACATGTCCCATTTAACGTGATCCTCTATTATTTCATCTTGTATCTCAAATTCTTCCAACATCAAATTCAATTCATCAACAAAGACATGATCCTTTAACAAACTATCATTACATTTCCAATATGATGGGCCACGCTGAAATGAACATAATTTATATGTTATGTTAACAGACCGATGGTCGGATTGTGCAACGGAACATACACTACAATCTCTAATATTATTTAGAACAGAATCGGTAACTAAAATATAATCCAATCTGCGAGCAATGAACGGATTTTTTCTTGACCACATACATTACTATGGTTGTTTTATTTTAATTTTAATTTTAATCACGAGTGAAATCATACCTCCAAGGCGGAAGACAGAAGGCACAACAGAAATGTTGCGCTCAGCAACATTGTTCCCTGAAACAGTCATAAAGGAAAATGATCATGCAAACTGAGAGGAAAGGGCTATATATATATTATTTCGTGTCAATATTCCAATGTGGTTTCTTCGTATTCATCTGTCTTTTTGGCAATTATTTCCTCTTTGCCAGTTTTTGTATCCATGGAAATGAATCACAGACAACAACGTTTGTCCAAACGAGTAGGTTTTTTCCAACATAAAAACAACTATGAAGTATACCTTGGAATAAATATCATATGTCATATTCATAGACAATATGAACTTTTAGATCAATCCAAATTACACCAATCAGAAGAATGTATGTTACAATTAAAATAATTAACTTTACATTTTCGACGCGCATCGATTAAGCACTGGAGCAATCAAAGAAATACATCAGATGGTAATATGTTGTTGTTTTGAAAATCTTCTCAAAATCGAAAGGACAGGATGTAAGGCTAGGCTTTGTCTAAAACCTCTATCCTTATGCATTACAGATCAGTCTATCTTTCCGCAAATACGAGAACACCACAACCCTATGGAGCGCCTCAGACAGGCTGACACAGCGTTACGCAATCTTTCTCCTGCCTTTACCTGTATCTTTTTCTCTGATCAGCTGTCCCTGCTCCTTGTCAACGCCTGGGAGACATGATCAGTCAATGATGTCTGTCAGCAGATTGTCAGCCTTTATATAATGTTCATGGCGCTATCTTGCATTGCTATCATGGTGAATAGGCACGCCCCACTCTCTCATACTCTCTCAAAACCACCAGCACCCAATTCCAAAGGCAGTCACACCCATTCTCAAAAACGCACGCACGCACGCGCGCACGCACACAAACACACACACACACACACACACACACACACACACACACACACACACACACACACACACACACACACACAAATGCTGACGTGTCAGTTAAGAAGAACACCTTGATATGCGATTATTGTATGAGTTGAAGTTTTTGTGGGGTTGTCCTGAAATTGATTGACAGCTTATTCCGATGCTGACGTGTAAGTTACGATGACAAAATGTGATGCGAGTATAGCGCGAGTTGCCTTCTTTTTAGCTATCCTGAACATCATTGACAGCCTATTCCGATGCTGACGTGTAAGTTGAGAACACCATTGATGCAAGTACAGTGCAAGGTGCAAGATTTGCAGGACTATTCTGAACATGATTCACAGCATATTCCAGACTGCCTCCACACCGTCCCCTTGTTACTCTTGTCATGTTACAAGTCAATGCTGTATCCGGCCGAATTCTGCAATACATATTATTCAAGTTAGTGAGACATCACAGTTCCAGAAGAGATTTATAGAGCAAATAAAGAAAATGATTTATTGAACGAAGCACTGTAATAGTTTGTATACCGATATTGTCAGTAACTCAAGAGAACTAAAAAAAAGTTTCACCACGCACATTTTGCTACGTTCATTTGGATAACTTCAAAGTGTGGACAGGCCGTGTTAGATCAACTTGTTTGTGTGATGTCTCAAATTTGCAGACAAAGCTCTTTTTCATATTTATGTTAGTAAATTTCAATGTAGCTTTGGGCTAAAACGTGCAGTACTTGCATAAAGACTTCATTAGTTATTTGCAATTCCAAACCTTCGCGCTTGTATTGGCACGGCCGGTCGATTGAATGTGGCTGCTGTGCAAAGTGACGCCCCCTGATTTGACTTTGACAGGCTGTTCCTTGTTCGAGGCCCGGTTTGCTCATTTTCAAAATACATTTGGTATGTTTTTCGTGTTGTATCTACACTCCTCGGGGAGGCTAATGCTAAATATGGACGGTGAGAATGCTCTGAACCCTACATGTAATCAATCATCATAGTTGTCTTCTTCACATTTGCCGAAAATGTTGATTTGCTGAGCGTTTAAAAGCGCGTTATTATGTCGTCTGCTAGAGAAAAGTCAATCCAATCAGTCGACTGCAACATGCTGTCGGGATAACAATGACTCGTGCTATTATGTTAAACATAGGGAAGCTTAGATGCATACATATTTGGTTAATGCGGAGACGACAAGCTACATGCCACAATAAAATAAAGGATGAGATGAGACTTCTCAAATAGAAAGAAGGGGCACAGGCGCATGAATACTCTTTCAGAGATTGATAGCGCACTCTTGGAGTG
>NC_090252.1:20970691-20973191 GCF_037325665.1 Littorina saxatilis | reverse complement strand
TGTTGAAGTTGTAAAATTAATCAGAAGGTTTTTGATCCAATCATTCTTGAAAGTTGAGCAACTTTTGGTTAGGAGTTCATGAAACATTCTTTCTGAGGTCAATTGATTCGTAAATAAACTCAGCGTTTTAAGTTTTGTTGAACTGTTGCAACGAGTCAGTAGTGTGGTTTGATTAAAACAGGATTGAAAGGTAGGCAACATTCAGTGGGCGAGTGAATATAAAGTCAAGTGATTATTAATTATACATTCTACATGTACGTTGCATTGTGTGTGCTGAAGTTTTGTTTCAAGTAAGAATAGCGGTGGGATCATAACACTTTAAAGGTGGCCAATATTGTTTCAAGTAAGAATAGCGGTGGGATTATAACACTTTAAAGGTGGCCAATATTGTTTCAAGTAAGAATAGCGGTAGGATCATAACACTTTAAAGGTGGCCAATATTGTTTCAAGTAAGAATAGCGGTGGGATTATAACACTTTAAAGGTGGCCAATATTGTTTCAAGTAAGAATAGCGGTGGGATTATAACACTTTAAAGGTGGCCAATATTGTTTCAAGTAAGAATAGCGGTGGGAGTATAACACTTTAAAGGTGGCCAATATTGTTTCAAGTAAGAATAGCGGTAGGATTATAACACTTTAAAGGTGGCCAAGATTGCTTCAAGTAAGAATAGCGGTGGGATTATAACACTGTAAAGGTGGCCAAGATTGTTTCAAGTAAGAATAGCGGTGGGATTGTAACACTTTAAAGGTGGCCAATATTGTTTCAAGTAAGAATAGCGGTAGGATTATGACACTTTAAAAGTGGCCAAAATTGTTTCAAGTAAGAATAGCGGTGGGATTATAACACTTTAAAGGTGGCCAATATTGTTTCAAGTAAAAATAGCGGTGGGATTAGAACACTTTAAAGGTGGCCAATAGTGTTTCAAGTAAGAATAGCGGTAGGATTATAACACCTTAAAGGTGGCCAATATTGTTTCAAGTAAGAATAGCGGTGGGATTATAACACTTTAAAGGTGGCCAATATTGTTTCAAGTAAGAATAGCGGTGGGATTATAACACTTTAAATGTGGCCAAGATTGTTTCAAGTAAGAATAGCGGTAGGATTATAACACTTTAAAGGTGGCCAAGATTGTTTCAAGTAAGAATAGCGGTAGGATTAGAACACTTTAAAGGTGGCCAATATTGTTTCAAGTAAGAATAGCGGTGGGAGTATAACACTTTAAAGGTGGCCAATATTGTTTCAAGTAAGAATAGCGGTAGGATTATAACACTTTAAAGGTGGCCAAGATTGTTTCAAGTAAGAATAGCGGTGGGATTATAACACTGTAAAGGTGGCCAAGATTGTTTCAAGTAAGAATAGCGGTGGGATTGTAACACTTTAAAGATGGCCAAGATTGTTTCAAGTAAGAATAGCGGTAGGACTATAACACTTTAAAGGTGGCCAATATTGTTTCAAGTAAGAATAGCGGTGGTATTATAACACTTTAAAGGTGGCCAATGTTGTTTCAAGTAAGAATAGCGGTAGGATTATAACACTTTAAATGTGGCCAAGATTGTTTCAAGTAAGAATAGCGGTAGGATTATAACACTTTAAAGGTGGCCAAGATTGTTTCAAGTAAGAATAGCGGTGGGATTATAACACTTTAAAGGTGGCCAATATTGTTTCAAGTAAGAATAGCGGTAGGATTAGAACACTTTAAAGGTGGCCAATAGTGTTTCAAGTAAGAATAGCGGTAGAATTATAACACTTTAAAGGTGGCCAATATTGTTTCAAGTAAGAATAGTGGTAGGATTATAACACTTTAAAGGTGACCAATATTGTTTCAAGTAAGAATAGCGGTAGGATTATAACACTTTAAAGGTGGCCAATATTGTTTCAAGTAAGAATAGCGGTAGGATTATAACACTTTAAAGGTGGCCAATATTGTTTCAAGTAAGAATAGCGGTAGGATTATAACACTTTAAAGGTGGCCAATATTGTTTCAAGTAAGAATAGAGGTGGGATTATAACACTTTAAAGGTGGCCAATATTGTTTTAAGTAAGAATAGTGGTAGGATTATAACACTTTAAAGGTGGCCAATATTGTTTCAAGTAAGAATAGCGGTGGGATTATAACACTTTAAAGGTGGCCAAAATAGTTTCAAGTAAGAATAGCGGTAGGATTATAACACTTTAAAGGTGGCCAATATTGTTTCAAGTAAGAATAGCGGTGGGATTATAACACTTAAAAGGTGGCCAATACTGTTTCAATTAGGAATAGCGGTGGGATTATGTAGAGGTTACACGCCGAGTCTCAGTGATTATTAAAAATAATGGTCGAAGTTTGCGGATCATGAAAAATGCGAGCTTTAGCGAGCTTTTTCATGACCGCGAACTGAGACCATTATTTTTTATAATCACTGAGACGAGGTGTGTAACCTCTTTATTCCTCCTTTCTTCAGTTATTCAAAGAAAAGAGGAGGTTTTTTGCGAAAGTTTGATCGAATCCTATTCACTCAA
>NC_090252.1:20963191-20965691 GCF_037325665.1 Littorina saxatilis | reverse complement strand
TGGATTTAAAAAAAAAAAATATTTATTTATTTTACACAATTAAAAAAATAATTAGAGTAAAATAAAACATTAAAACGTTCATAATAAACAATAGTAAACAAGAATTAAAAAAAAAAAATAGACCGCCTATGCCGGGAATCGAACCCTGATCACTTGGATTTAAAAAAAAAAAATTGTTTATTTATTTTACACAATTAAAAAAATTATTAGAGTAAAATAAAACATTAAAACGTTCATAATAAACAATAGTAAACAAGAATTTAACACACACAAAAAAAAACATAGACCGCCCATGCCGGGAATCGAACCCGGATCACTTTGGCCATAGGCGGACGTGCTACGACAACTTTACTAGAGTTGTGCGCCTTGAATCACTGTGTCCCTATCGCTCTCTCTCGTGCTCTCTGTCTCTCTTTCAGTCTCACCGAGACCAAACGCTGCATTGTAGTTTCTTTGCCGAGACCAAATCCAAGCTGGCTGGCTTGCAAATCGTCTCGCATGCGATACGCATGCTTTTCTCGTGTTCGGCGGTTCTTTTTGCCGAATTGCCTCCCACCGCCAAACCTCCCCCCGTTAAGAGTCGTTTTTGTGATTTATTTCGCATTTAGGTCCCAGGTAACATTATGAAGTTTTAATACGATCAATCGGACCTATTATCAAGTTAGTGTATCAACTTTTGAACGAACTGCGCCCAGTAGTTTCCCAGCAATAAGCTGTTAAGTCGAGACACACAGACAGACAGACAGATACACACACACACACAATTAAAGTCTGCTGGACCCTCCAGGCGCACAACTCCAGTAAAGTTTTCGTAGCACGTCCGCCTATGGCCAAAGTGATCCGGGTTCGATTCCCGGCATGGGCGGTCTATGTTTTTTTGTGGTTTTTTTGGTTAAATTCTTGTTTACTATTGTTTATTATGAACGTTTTAATGTTTTATTTTACTCTAATAATTGTTTTAATTGTGTAAAATAAATAAATATATATTTTTTTTAAATCCAAGTGATCAGGGTTCGATTCCCGGTATAGGCGGTCTACTTTTTTTTTAAAATTCTTGTTTACTATTGTTTATTATGAACGTTTTAAGTACAAACGCCAGTATTGTGATATGTCATTTTGGAGAAAACAGAGACGATTTTGTGCAGAAACTTACCCGGCGTGTTGCTATTCATCAGTAAAAGTTAGTGCGGAGGCAATTCCCCAATGCAGCCACCGTCTACGGCGTGACTCTCCAGACTGCAAACTGGACTCGCTTGTGCCTAAAAGTTGTATTGTGCGTGTTTGCTTGTGCGTGTGTGTGTGAGAGAGAGAGAGAGAGAGAGAGAGAGAGAGAGAGAGAGAGAGAGAGCGAGAGAGAATGTGTGTGTATGTTTGTGTATATGTGTATGTATGTGTGTGTGTGTGCGCGCGAGTGTGTGTGTGTGTGTGTGTGTGTGTGTGTGCGTTGGTATGTGTGTGTGTGTGTGTGTATGTGTGTGTGTGTGCCTGCGTGTGTGTGTGTGTGTGTGTGTGTGCGAGTGTGTGTGTGTTTGTGTGTGCGTTGGTATGTGTGTGCGCGCGTGTGTGTGTGTGTGTGTATGTGTGTGTGTGTGTATGAGTGTGTGTTTATGTGTGTGAGTGTGTGTGCGTGTGTGTGTGCGAGTGTATTTGTGTGCGTGTGTGTGTGTTGGTATGTGTTTGTGTGTGTGCGTGCGTGTATGCGCGCGTGTGTGTGTGTGTGTGTGTGTATATATATGTGTGTGTGTGTGTGTGTGCGCGTGTGTGTGTGTGTGTGTGTGTATGTGTGTATGTGTGTGTGTGTGTGTGTGTGTGTGTGTGTGTGTGTGTGTGTGTGTGTGCAATATTACAGAGCATGCACAGGTAGTCAGTTTAGGAAATACAAATCACTTACTCATTGCCAAACACATTCACAACAAACTTCACTCGTAAACTTGACATTAAGAAATACAAATCACTTACTCATTGCCAAACACATTCACAACAAACTTCACTCGTAAACTTGACATTATTTTTTATTCAAAAACAGCAGCAACTTCTCTGGAATATTACATCTGAAGCAAACTTCACAAATGAAACAGTTCAGGTTTTTCGGGAATTTTAGCTTAAATTAATACGAGGTACGCTAATGAGTAAGTTAAGATAGGCAGTTATCATGATTGTAACTAGTAGTTTAAAAATACCTACCAGCAATCTTAAAAGCCATCTTCGTGTAATGATCGAGCTACTGACTTTTGAGATTTTTTCAAAAATATTTTGCTTTCCACGGGTTTAAAAAAAAAAAAAGTGTCGGGGATACCTGGGACGCTCTATATAGCACGTATAAGCTTCACCAGCAAATGTATTAAGAAATAAATCAATAGATAGATAAATAGACAGAAATGTACACAAATAAAACATAAATTCAAAATAACAAACGATAAACATTACAAGTGAATTAAAAAATGTAAAAAGTCAAAAGAAAATCAATCAATCAATCAATCAATAAAAGAAAAAGAAAAAA
>NC_090252.1:20953191-20958191 GCF_037325665.1 Littorina saxatilis | reverse complement strand
TATTAAAGGCACACTCCATCTTTTGAAACCAGTTCGGCTCACCATCTCAGATCTGGTCAGCCACGTACATGGAATAAAGCCATATCTCTACTTGGTCACATATCATAAATCAATATCCTGACTACTTAATTGCTGTGGCGAGTTTGAGTTTTGTGATGAATAATCGCTTTTTCGAGATTCATTCATCAAAACACTTCCCAGTGTGCACATATGTGGCCCTCCAAGACGAAATGAGTCGCATGTCACCTCGTGCGGTTCTGCGCTAGGCTTAATATAAGTCCGGGGAGTGTCTGGTAACAGTGTGAGGGTCACCTTAGTCACAGGCTTATAACTCAAACAGTGTTCGCTCTTTTCTAAAACGGTTTTCACCACTGGATAGAGCATAAAAAACTCTTTAGGAAAATGTAAAAATATGAAAATCATGCAAAGGTGACATGCGACTCATTCCGTGGTGGAGGGTCACATAATTATAGCACCCAGGCTGTTCAATTTTGGTATGTGACCAAGTGAGGAGATGCTCCTATCCCATGCAAAGTCTGGCAAGATCTGAGACTTTTAAAAACTGTTTTCATGAGATGGAGTGTGCCTTTAATGTACTTCTACACATGCCCAATCAAACCACATATCTGATTCTTTTCGTCTACAACTCTCGCCTTTTTGATATCAAAAGGTCACTCAAATGAAGGCATACTGACTGTGTTGAGCGAGGCTCAGGAGGAACGTACCACGATAGGTCGAGTTGGAGCAGGCTTGGTATTGGTCATGGGAACAACGGTGATCGGATCGTTATACCCTTGGTTGTGATATCCGCCATTGTTGACCGGTCTTCCTCGCTGACCGACACTGGCTTCATATGTGAGTAGACCTGTAATAGTCAAGTCAAGTCAATATTTATTTTAAAAAACCCTAGGGTTATATGAATAACATAAAAATTGCAATAAACACGACAAAAAAGATATATGTATTAATGAAACACAACACTTCTAATTAACCGAAAATGAATCAAGCTTAATTCATAACAAAATAATTGTAATCATACTTTTTTTTACAGGAATGTATATGTTTCTGTGTTTGTTTTTGTTTTAATAAAAAAAAAACCACGTGATCAAATAATCAGAACTCTTTCAAAATACTCTTAATAAAATATATTAAATTCAATAACTTTCGTTTCTTTGTGAATTCAAATAAATGTTTAAATTTGACTGCATTTGAATTTCTACGAAAATACAATGGTAAAAACCTTTTCCTCACATTTTCAAAAAAATGACACTGAAAAATATAATGAAATTCATCCCCGAGTTCTCCAGACTGGCATTTGGTTTAAACAGTTTTATCCAGTTGCATAAATACAAAGCCGTAATTGAAAGTTGTAATTAAGGGAGCACAACAAGATAAACTTATAAATGTGCTCTTAGAAACAAACGAGTAATGTGGCGGACAATATTGTAAATGCACGATATTTAAACAAATGAAAACAAGAACAACAACAACGATAACTATAGCAACAGTGGTACGGAAATCTCACACGCACGACGCACGCACACACACACACACACACACACACACACACACACACACACACACACACACACACACACACACACACACACACACACACACACACACATAGAGAGAAACACACACATAGAGACACAGAGGACAATCAGAGAGAGAAAGAGAGAGAGAGAGAGAGAGAGAGAGAGAGAGAGAGAGAGAGAGAGAGAGAGAGAGAGTGAGAGAGAGAGAGAGAGAAAGATTGCATCCACTATAAATCAATTCAATGCTCTAATAACAAAATGACTAAACAAATGGTATTAATAAAAACGTTTGCTGTCTAATATAAATGTCTGAATCTGATTAAACAGCGCTGTGTTTTCAGCCAAGGACTTTTCACTATTACCGTACATAGCACACAAAACAGTAATATTATTATTATCTGGTAGAGTATCAATAGTGGTTGCTCTAACATTCGTGTACAATGGACAGTCAAATAAAAAGTGTTCACAATTTTCAACATGAAAACCACACCTGCAGAAAACATCATTTGTCAAATGTATTTTAAACATATCTGCATTTAAATCGCTTATCTCTAATCTTAATTTACAGTGAATGATTTCTGCTTTTCGAACTTTAGAGTAGACATACGGGGGAATTGAGGGTCATCTCTGGACAAAAATCTTTTAAAACAACCAATTGAATTCGTTTGTTTTATATGATCAGGTAATTCATTCCATAAAGATGTTGCAGAAGGAAAAAAGGAATGCTTATATAATTCAGTTCTACATCGAAACATTTGCCTATCATATGGTTTGCGTCGGTGGTACGGATTTACTGCTGAAATGAGAGATGGTAAGTAATCAAGTAAATACACTGGCGCGAGACCATTAACTAATTTAAAATAAACGATCAATTTATGTTTCCTGCGCCGTTCTTGCAGTGTTGTAAAACCTGACTCATTGTAAAGTTTTTGATGGCTTGTTCCACGAACAGCTCCAATAATAGTTCTAATAGCATCTAGGTGCATTTTTATATTTAGTCAAGTTTTGACTAACTATTTTAACATCGAGGGGGAATCTAAACGAGGGTCGTGGTGTATGTGTGTGCGTGTGTGCGTGCGTGTAGATCGATTCAGACCAAACAACTGGACCGATCTTTATGAAATTTGACATGAGAGTTCCTGGGTATGATATCCCCGAATTTTTTTTCATTTTTTTGATAAATGTCTTTGATGACGTCATATCCGGCTTTTCGTAAAAGTTGAGGCGGCACTGTCACGCCCTCATTTTTCAACCAAATTGGTTGAAATTTTGGTCAAGTAATCTTCGACGAAGCCCGGACTTCGGTATTGCATTTCAGCTTGGTGGCTTAAAAATTAATTAATGACTTTGGTCATTAAAAATCTGAAAATTGTAAAAAAAATAAAAATTTTCTAAAACGATCTAAATTTACGTTTATCTTATTCTCCATCATTTGCTGATTCCAAAAACATATAAATATGTTATATTCGGATTAAAAACAAGCTCTGAAAATTAAATATATAAAAATTATTATCAAAATTAAATTGTCCAAATCAATTTAAAAACACTTTCATCTTATTCCTTGTCGGTTCCTGATTCCAAAAACATATAGATATGATATGTTTGGATTAAAAACACGCTCAGAAAGTTAAAACAAAGAGAGGTACAGAAAAGCGTGCTATCCTTCTTAGCGCAACTACTACCCCGCTCTTCTTGTCAATTTCACTGCCTTTGCCATGAGCGGTGGACTGACGATGCTACGAGTATACGGTCTTGCTGAAAAATGGCATTGCGTTCAGTTTCATTCTGTGAGTTCGACAGCTACTTGACTAAATATTGTATTTTCGCCTTACGCGACTTGTTTCAAGTTCAACTGCCAACATTGCATTGCAATTATCCCATATTACATCTGCATAGTCAAAATGAGGAAGAATAAAAGCCTTATACATCATTTCTAGTGCCTTGCGACTGAGTCGATATTTATAGGAACGCAGACATGCAACTAAAATACGAGCTTTAACAACTATAGAGTGTACATGATGATTCCATTTACAGTCATTTTGCAGATACACGCCCAAATGTTTATGAACAGTGGTTTCAATTAATATCTCTTCGCCAAATTGTAGCGGCAATGTTTCCGGTTGCCTTCTAGTAGAGACAGTCAATAATTCAGTTTTGGACTGATTAAAATTAACTTTCCAATTTTTTGCCCATTGCATTATCTGTTGTGCATCCGAATTCAAAATTTCAGTGCATTCAAGTGTATTATCGAGGGACACGTACATACTCGTGTCGTCGGCAAATAATTTAATTATTGATTTAATATCAACAACAATGTCATTAATATAAACAAGAAACAGAAGTGGCCCCAAGACTGACCCTTGAGGGACACCAGAATGAACACAGTGGTAATTTGACATGCAACCCTTTATAACTACAGCTTGAGTTCTATCAGACAAATAATCTTTAATCCATTCTAATAACATATCTCTTATACCAATTGCGTATAATTTATAAATCAAACCACGATGCCATACTCTATCGAACGCTTTGGAAATATCAAAAAATATTGCTTGTGATGTACATTGCTTGTCCAAAGATTGACACAAATCGTCATATATACCAAGAAGTTGAAAAACAGTTGAGTCACCTGGAATAAAGCCTGACTGAGATACTGTCAATAAATTATGATCTGTCAAATACGTAAACATATGAGTCTGTATGTATGTATGTGTGTATGTATGTATGTATGTATGTATGTATGTATGTATATATGTATGTATGTATGTATGTATGTATGTATGTATGTATGTATGTATGTATGTATGTATGTATGTATGTATGTATGTATGTATGTATGTATGTATGTATGTATGTATGTATGTATGTATGTATGTATGTATGTGTGTATGTATGTATGTATGTATGTATGTATGTATGTATGTATGTATGTCACACGTCACCAGAATTTCTAGCATGCTGAAGAAAAAGTATCATGCCATTTTGAAGTATAGGAGCCTTTTTACAGCGATTAGCCTCTTTACTGGTCCACATTAGGAGCATGGGCGCTTGATAAGGACCAGTTGTGAATGTTTCTGTATTCATTTTTGGATCAATTTCTATCAAACCTAGTTTGCTCTAATTAGGCCTAAAGGCTAGCTAAAAAGAGTAAAACTACCAAACACTATATTAAACTTCTTCGCAAGATTACAAGCTAGTTATCAGCGTGAAGCTAAAGACATCCATATTTGGGGCCTCTCCTCCACTTGCAGTAAGTAAACATTTCTGAAACCTCCATCGACCCTGTTTCGAGACACCAATGTCACAGAGTCGTCTGTTATGTTATAGAAACACATCACCTGCTTCTTGAGCGAATGGCAAGGACGGGAAAGTAGGTCATCCATGGGAGGGGGGGGAGGTCTTAAATTATTATCGCCATTCAAATGAGTAAAATAAACAGGATGTTATTTCTTAGAGCAATGT
>NC_090252.1:20939542-20949542 GCF_037325665.1 Littorina saxatilis | reverse complement strand
CCCGGACTTATATCAAGCAGAACCGCTTGAGGTGACATGCGACTCATTTCGTGGTGGAGGGTCACATATGATAAACCAACAAGAACTGACATAGAAAACGTATCGACAGACAGGCAAGACCAGTAGATAGACAGACAGGCAAGACCAGTAGATAGACAGACAGGCAAGACCAGTAGATAGACAGACAGGCAAGACCAGTAGATAGACAGACAGGCAAGACCAGTAGATAGACAGACAGGCAAGACCAGTAGATAGACAGACAGGCAAGACCAGTAGATAGACAGACAGGCAAGACCAGTAGATAGACAGACAGGCAAGACCAGTAGATAGACAGACAGGCAAGACCAGTAGATAGACAGACAGGCAAGACCAGTAGATAGACAGACAGGCAAGACCAGTAGATAGACAGACAGGCAAGACCAGTAGATAGACAGACAGGCAAGACCAGTAGATAGACAGACAGGCAAGACCAGTAGATAGACAGACAGGCAAGACCAGTAGATAGACAGACAGGCAAGACCAGTAGATAGACAGACAGGCAAGATAGACAGACATACATGCATACTAGCTCGATTGTGAACGACCAAGATGAGTACTTATAAACAAAAAACAAAACCACCATCCACGCAAAAATACCCAATTCTCTGGGAACAAGAAACAATCCAATGAAGATCAATGGGTTACTTAAACCGACGCAACTGCTGACAAGAGCATGCATACAAACAGACACACTTATACATCCATACATTCATACAGACAGATATCGAGACAGACAGACAGACGGACAGACAGACAGACAGACAGACAGACAGACGGACACAGACACACAGACACACACAGACACACACACACACACACACACACACACACCAAGACACACACACACACACTCACACACACACACACATACACATACACACATACATACACACACACACGTCCGCGCACACACACACGCCCGCGCACACACACATACACGCACACACACACATAAACACACGCACAAACACACACACACACACACATACATACACACATACATACATGCACATAGACACACACACACACTTGCATATTATCTCACTACAAAGGTGTTCACTCTTTCACAACCCATACCAACCCAAGTTGGGTTATTTCTGGAATTCGCCTATTAATACAACACCGGCACGGTTGGCCTAGTGGTAAGGCGTCCGCCCCGTGATCGGGAGGTCGTGGGTTCGAACCCCGGCCGGGTCATACCTAACACTTTAAAATTGGCAATCTAGTGGCTGCTCCGCCTGGCGCCTGGCATTATGGGGTTAGTGCTAGGACTGGTTGGTCCGGTGTCAGAATAATGTGACTGGGTGAGACATGAAGCCTGTGCTACGACCTCTGTCTTGTGGGTGGCGCACGTTAAATGTCAAAGCAACTCCGCCCTGATTTGGCCCTTCGTGGTCGGCTTGGCGTTAAGCAAACAAACGAACTATTAATACATAAAGACTATTAGTTAAAAACACTCACCATATATCTGTACGCAAAGAATAGTGCATTCAAATACCAAATGAGGAGTCCCCAGAAAATGAGACCAAAGAAGAGAGCTGTGCAGTTCAGGATCTTGGCAACAGTCAAGCTGTGACGGGCGTGGGCGAATTTTCCATCCAACACTTGCAGACGAGCCTGAATACACACATAACATATTTTATACATCAACAGCTTCAAAATATTAACAGTGCTGTTCCCGGAAGTTGGTGTAGATTGGCCATGTCAAAAGGCTTGACATCCTCTCCAAAACCATACTACAGGGCACTGTCAAGTCAAGTCAAGTCAAATTTTTATTTCTAGAAACCCCATGGGGGTACATGAAAAAAATACAAAAATACAAGAACAATAAAGAGAGGAATGCAGGTTGTTCCATCAATATATACACATAAGCTAGTTCCGTTGAAAAAAATAAAATATAAAATAACTTGTTTTACAATGTGAAAATCAAATCTCCAAAATAATCGTTCTCGTTCATTCCTACGTAACATTACGTGGGAATAAAGAACCCTACCATCAGCTGTCTAAATCATTATTTTTTTTTCCTATCAACACTTGTTTAACATTCTTTTGAAATACCTTTTATCAAGTGAATCAAATTTAACAATAGTTTTTTGGTTTTTTTTTAAATAAAAGTTGACATTTTATTACATTTGGATTTTTTCGATACTTGAGTGGGATACATTTTTGTCTTAATTCGTTAAAGAAGCTGCAGTTAAACACATGGTGGAATTCGTCGAGGAGGGACTCCCACGTGGAAGACAATGGACAAGTTTATCCGACAACGAGGAGACCGACAACGAGGAGACCGACAACGAGGAGACCGACAACGAGGAGACCGACAACGAGGAGACCGACAACGAGGAGACCGACAACGAGGAGACCGACAACGAGGAGACCGACAACGAGGCGACCGACAACGAGGAGACCGACAACGAGGAGACCGACAACGAGGAGACCGACAACGAGGAGACCGACAACGAGGCGACAGCCCCCGATAGAACAGCCTGAATAAGGGTTTCTTCCTCCTCAGCCCTCGTGTCCCCCCAACGACTCGCACAGTCCGGGAACTAATGATGATGATGATAATGATGATGATCGATGTTCATGGACACAGAGGACTATGGGGTAGTTGGACCTGGCTTCAAAACTTACATTTGTCAAATTGTCTCGGCTGCCAAACGTTGTTGTGTAAGAAGACATCCTACGTGTCAAAGCTATCGGTCAACAGACTGACTTGGAGTCAGAACAATGCCTTAGATCAAGAAAGTATACGTAAACAAAGCAAAAACCGAGCCCAACAGTGTAGTGAACATGAATAAAAAGACAACAAATGATTATCTAAATAAAAATAAAACACACCAGTAACCAGGTTAGGTACTTTCGTTTATCAATATTTCGGCATAATTATGTAACTGCCTTCTTCAGGATAGTATGGAAAACTCCAATTCACAACACATGTGTCAAAGTTAAAAAAAACCAAAGGATTACTGTACCGATACAAAGACGGCACAAAACGATAACGAATTTTCGCTTCTGGAAGCTTCATCAGGAAAAACAAGAACACAAAAGACAACAAAAAGCAGACGCAACACGGAACGAACAAGGTTTGAAATAAAATGGAGGGAAAACACGCAAAAAGGGCAAGGAACTCTAGGAACGGAAATGAATGAAAGGGGAGAGAAGTGGTTGGATGATGTCAAGGGCACAGGCATACAGACTAAAAGTAATACACATTCATAAAGGGGCGGGGGAGGTGGGGGGGAGAGAAAGTGGGGAAAAAAGAAGAAAAAAAAGAGGGGGGAAAACACACGCACGCACGCACGCACATCTCTACTCATCCACACCACCATGCCACACAAACACCTTACAACTTAACATCTAACCAATATTGTAACCACAATTATTACCAAAACAAAGCTCTACACATTCATTGAACATAACAAACACGATCGTATATATGCCAAAGGACTTCAATGACCACGAGAGCACACGCCCTACACTCTACCGCACCACACAAACACACAATATACTTAACATCTGACAAATGTGACCCTCCACCACGGAATGAGTCGCATGTCACCTTTGCATGATTTTCATATTTTTACATTTTCCTAAGGAGTTTTTTGTGCTCGATCCAGTGGTGAAAAGCGTTTTAGAAAAGAGCGAAAACCGTTTGAGTTATTAGCATGTGACTAAGGTGACCCTCACACTGTTATGAGTCATAAGCCTGTGACTAAGGTGACCCTAACACTGTTATGCGTTATAATCCTGTGACTAAGGTGACCCTCACACTGTTATGAGTTATAAGCCTGTGACTAAGGTGACCCTCACACTGTTATGAGTTATAAGCCTGTGACTAAGATGACCTCACACTGTTATGAGTTATAAGCCTGTGACTAAGGTGACCCTCACACTGTTATGAGTTATAAGCCTGTGACTAAGGTGACCCTCACACTGTTATGAGTTATACGCCTGTGACTAAGATGACCCTCACACTGTTATGAGTTATAAGCCTGCGACTAAGGTGACCCTCACACTGTTATGAGTTATAAGCCTGTGACTAAGGTGACCCTCACACTGTTACCAGACACTTCCCGGACTTATAATTTATGGTGGAGGGTCACAAATATATTAACCAAAATAAATCCCAAAACAAAACGTTGAACATTCATTCAACGTATCAAAGTGTCTTTCATCTGCCATGCGAGTCCAATGGGTATGAGACCGCTATCCCCCAACCATTCCCGAAAAAAAAACCAATACAACAACAAAGCTTTAAACATGCTTTGATCAAAACAAACTTTCTATTAGGCTAAAAAAAAAACTAACTTTGTTTCCAGTGACAAGGCCGAAATCATAAGGGTCAGTAGAACGGTTTCCTTTCAACACATTAGCTTTATTGAAGTACTAGATGAATACCCGCTTCGCCGGGTATCGGCTTCGCCGGGAAGAAGTAGAACCGAATACCAGGCTGCGCCTGGGACCCGCTGCCGGGTGTACGCCGGCTTCGCCGGCGCACGAAGGAAAGGAGATAATCGCGCAAAACACTGGAGACCTAAAAATAGTAACGTGCAGTGACCTTCTCAAAATAGTAACGTAGTAACGGGAATATGGATTGACGCCACACGGAGGAAGGGAGATAATCGCGGCTGAAAACACTGGAGAAGATAAGGAAGAGTTACTGGTAGTGGATCCCGACAAAAAAACAAACAAAAAATCGGTTCAGCGCGCACAGCGCTGCGCGCTGAGAGCACGTGTTGAAAGTCTGAACTAACATGTATCAGTTGAAAAGCTCGTCTACACACAGAGGAATGCACGTCAAACGTAAAGGGTTATTCTCAAGAGCTGTGCGCCATTTTGTGACAAACATTTTCAGTCCTTCAAATGGTTATAACTTATATCAAATGGAAACTAGAATGTATTATCTTTACTTTTCCGAGTACTACTCTAGTTAGATAATGATACAGACATGCAACAAAAAGCATAGCATATACTTTTGTTTTGTTTTAAATTTATAATTGTAAGTGTTCAAATCCATGTCACAACCTTTAGTTTCCATGATACGCATTTTGGGAACCCAAATGGGCAAACGAGCTCACACGTAACCAGAACATTCTGGAACGCTGAAGAAGAAGAAGAAGAAGAAGAAGAAGAAGAAGAAGAAGAAGAAGAAGAAGAAGAAGAAGAAGAAGAAGAAGAAGAAGAAGAAGAAGAAGACGAAGAAGACGAAGAACAAGAACAAGAACAAGAACAAGAACAAGAACAAGAAGAACAAGAACAAGAAGAAAAACAAGAAAAAGAACAAGAAGAACAAGAACAAGAACAAGAACAAGAACAAGAAGAACAAGAAGAAAAAGAACAAGAAGAACAAGAAGAAGAACAAGAAGAAGAACAAGAAGAAGAACAAGAAGAAGAACAAGACCAAGAACAAGAACAAGAACAAGAAGAACAAGAAGACAGGTGGTGTAGTGATGATATTGTTACGAGGGCGATTTGCCACTGCGTGCCGCAACGTTATGACACCCAAGACGCGTTGAAAGCAAGCACAGCGTGAAGTCAGGTATAGGTACCTCGCCCATATCCTGGGGTGTGTTCTATTCATGCAAACATGCGTGTCTCTAAAAATAGTAAAGCCAACAGAGATCCCCTTTTCGGCGTTGTGTGTCGCAATCTCTTCACACAAGAGGCTGCTTGTGTATAATCAGGTGAAAACACACGGAGAACAAGAGGCGAAGCCTTCAAGGCTCACGTAAGAAATAGACAAACAGTAACACAAACTCAATCACTCCGTCACACATACACACCCACACACACAGTAAGCTTAGGTGACGACTGTGCAAGAAAGAGAGACACTAGATCTAGATCTGTCTGTGTCTGCATGTAGCCTACTTACAGGGACACGACTGCCAAATAGTCTCGGCCCGCTCAAAATAACAATGACCGAGACCACACACACCACGCGAGAGAGAAAGACTACAGGGAGGCATGCCGTCATGATGCATTAATTGACGTCAAACACTTTTGACCGTGACGTAATCTTATGCGAGCTTTATCCATAGTCTTGGATAACCACTCACACATAGACTCGGAAATGTTAAAGTTTCTACCACAGACATACACACACACGCACACACGCACAAACGCACGCACAGACAGACAAAGTTACGATCGCATAGGCTACACTTACGTGAGCCAACAAGGGGCCACATTGCAATATGTTGACACACTAAGTTGTTACGAACTATACCGAGCAACAAAAGAAACGCGAAAACATTCGTCATTGTTTGATTGACAAAATCTCCAACAATTAGAGTTAGAATTATTAAACCACAAAAGTTTGATGAAGGCATGTTTGACCTTGCTTTTGTGTGATTATTTTGATGATGTGACTGTTTTAACACACGGGACAAGCAGGTTCAACGTTAAACACATAATGCGCGCTCGCAGCACGTGCAAGTGGAGCAGGAGAAATCTGATGTGTGAGATGTGTTCACTAATGCATTAGCAACCAAAAGAGACCATGGCACGCTTGCTGCCAGTCTCACTTTTGAAACAGCCAGGATGCCAAGATTGACACTACCAAAATGCCACGTCGATTTAAAGCTGGGGATGATCCAGGAGCGCTGGCATGTGCTTTAAACGTGCACATGTCAACAGTCTATCACCTTCAGCAATGTTCTGTTGACATTGGAAGCACTGCAGTTATGCAACGCGGTGGATTTTTTGCATTACCCCAATAAGACAAGATCGCAAGTTCCTGCCACAACGTCTTCGAGATCGATTCAATACAGCCACTGACACTACCAGGAACACCACTGGAAGCCACCAGTGTTCGATCAGTGGCCAGAGAGCGCGATGAAGACTGACTGATCGAGACCTCCAAAACTTCGTTAACGTTAAACCTGCTTGTCCCGTGTGTTGAAATAGTCGCAGCATCACAATAATCACACAAAAGCTATGTCAAACATGCATTCATCAAACTTTTGTGGTTTGATAAAAAAAAACGCTGGCGCTGGACCCGAGTACTCTTCAGAATGGCTCGCTCCCCCAGTATGAAAGTTTTTGTCTTGTGCACGTGGATTTAAAAAAAATATTTATTTATTTTACACAATTTAAAAAATAATTAGAGTAAAATAAAACATTAAAACGTTCATAATAAACAATAGTAAACAAGAATTAAAAAAAAATTTTTAAAAAATAAATAGACCGCCCATGCCGGGAATCGAACCCGGATCACTTTGATTTAAAAAAAAAAATTGTTTATTTATTTTACACAATTAAAAAAATTATTAGAGTAAAATAAAACATTAAAACGTTCATAATAAACAATAGTAAACAAGAATTTAACACACACAAAAAAAAACATAGACCGCCCATGCCGGGAATCGAACCCGGATCACTTTGGCCATAGGCGGACGTGCTACGACAACTTTACTAGAGTTGTGCGCCTTGAATCACTGTGTCCCTATCGCTCTCTCTCTCGTGCTCTCTGTCTCTCTTTCAGTCTCACCGAGACCAAACGCTGCATTGTAGTTTCTTTGCCGAGACCAAATCCCAGCTGGCTGGCTTGCAAATCGTCTCGCATGCGATACGCATGCTTTTCTCGTGTTCGGCGGTTCTTTTTGCCGAATTGCCTCCCACCGCCAAACCTCCCCCCGTTAAGAGTCGTTTTTGTGATTTATTTCGCATTTAGGTCCCAGGTAACATTATGAAGTTTTAATACGATCAATCGGACCTATTATCAAGTTAGTGTATCAACTTTTGAACGAACTGCGCCCAGTAGTTTCCCAGCAATAAGCTGTTAAGTCGAGACAGACAGACAGACAGATACACACACACACACAATTAAAGTCTGCTGGACCCTCCAGGCGCACAACTCTAGTAAAGTTGTCGTAGCACGTCCGCCTATGGCCAAAGTGATCCGGGTTCGATTCCCGGCATGGGCGGTCTATGTTTTTTGTGGTTTTTTTGGTTAAATTCTTGTTTACTATTGTTTATTATGAACGTTTTAATGTTTTATTTTACTCTAATAATTTAAGTTATTGAGACATCCCAGTGCACTAAGGGATTTATAGAGCAAATCGAGAAAATTCATTATTGAACGAAGCGCATAGCGCTGAGTTCAATAATTATTTTCGAGATTTGCTCTATAAATCCCTTAGTGCACTGGGATTGTTTCAATAACGATATTGTCAGTACCGCCATAGAAAAAAGAAGATTCCAAACGCACACTTTGCTACGCGCATTTGAATAGGCATAACGGTGTGGTCAGGTCGTGTACAGTAAGATCTACTTTTGTGTGGGCCGGTGTCTCAACATGAGTGTGTCGTGCTTTCGTCACACGCATTTTAATTTCTGTTGGTAAATTCCAGTGTAGTGTTAAAGCTGAACAGTGATGATCTTTCAGAGAGACCTCATTTGAACTCTGAGAAAGGACTCTGCTCTTCATTATTTGCGATTCGAAACCTTCAGTCGAGCGTCGATGGATTGACTGTGCGGAGTGACTCCCCTTGAATTGACTACCCCACGAAGAACTCGACTGTTCGCACATTTTCAAAATAAATGTGGCATATATCTCGTGTTGTATCTTCACTCATCGGGGAGTCTGATACTAAATATGAACGGTAAGAATGCTCTGAACCCTACACGTATTATATCCCCATCGATTTTTCGTTCACATTTGCCCAACATGTTAATTTGCTGAGCGGGGTTTATGTCGTCTGCTACTGCTAGGCTAGAACAATCGAACCACTGCAGTCTGCACTGTCACTGAGTCTGCACGAATAAGGCAGGCTTGTAATTAATAAGTCTTATAATTATATGGTAAGAACGTTCTGAACCCTACACGTTTTCGATTACGATTGTTCTTGCCTTGAAATAATAATTCGGAAACCATTCATTTACTGAACTGATGCAGTCGTATTTCAGTGTAGTCTGCTAGAGTCGATCGAATCAGTCTTCCAAATGCTGTGTACGTTATCGGAATAACACTTGTGTTTTCTGTTAGCCGCTGGGAATTGTATACTAACTCATCATTTGGTAATGTGGATTATAAGCTACGTGCCACTAACACGGCATATTATGAGAAGAATCTATGCAAGTCGGCGAAAATGAGATGAAACAGCGGCTTCTATTTTTAGATTAGTGCCACTGTGGCATAGGCACATGCAATCTGTCAGAAAAAAACCCCACTTCTGCTTTAATTGAGAAGCAGGGAATTTATGGTCATTTGGTATTGTGGAGAATATAAGCTACATGTCATTAATTAATTCTGAGGATGAGAGTACAGTCTCGCTTTGGCAAAGGGCGTAAGAATACGCTCTGTGGAAAAGTTAGCGCACTCCAAGAGTGCGCTAACAGATTTAAGCGCATCGCCATTAGCCAATCAACTGGTTCACATCAGTCATGTGACACCAGTACTTACTGACAATTGTTTTAATTGTGTAAAATAAATAAATATATATTTTTTTTAAATCCAAGTGATCAGGGTTCGATTCCCGGTATAGGCGGTCTACTTTTTTTTTTAAATTCTTGTTTACTATTGTTTATTATGAACGTTTTAAGTACAAACGCCAGTATTGTGATATGTCATTTTGGAGAAAACAGAGACGATTTTGTGCAGAAACTTACCCGGCGTGTTGCTATTCATAAGTAAAAGTTAGTGCGGAGGCAATTCCCCAATGCAGCCACCGTCTACGGCGTGACTCTCCAGACTGCAAACTGGACTCGCTTGTGCCTAAAAGTTGTATTGTGCGTGTTTGCTTGTGCGTGTGTGTGAGAGAGAGAGAGAGAGAGAGAGAGAGAGAGAGAGAGAGAGAGAGAGAGAGAGAGAGCGAGAGAGAATGTGTGTGTATGTTTGTGTATATGTGTATGTATGTGTGTGTGTGTGTGCGCGAGTGTGTGTGTGTGTGTGTGTGTGTGTGTGCGTTGGTATGTGTGTGTGTGTGTGTGTATGTGTGTGTGTGTGTGTGTGTGTGTG
>NC_090252.1:20917042-20934542 GCF_037325665.1 Littorina saxatilis | reverse complement strand
GCATCGTCAGTCCACCGCTCATGGCAAAGGCAGTGAAATTGACAAGAAGAGCGGAGTAGTAGTTGCGCTAAGAAGGATAGCACGCTTTTCTGTACCTATCTTTGTTTTAACTTTCTGAGCGTGTTTTTAATCTAAACATATCATATGTATATGTTTTTGGAATCAGGAACCGACAAGGAATAAGATGAAAGTGTTTTTAAATTGATTTGGACAATTTAATTTTGATAATAATTTTTATATATTTAATTTTCAGAGCTTGTTTTTAATCCAAACATAACATATTTATATGTTTTTGGAATCAGCAAATGATGGAGAATAAGATAAACGTAAATTTGGATCGTTTTATAAATTTTTATTTTTTTTTACAATTTTCCGATTTTTAATGACCAAAGTCTTTAATTAATTTTTAAGCCACCAAGCTGAAATGCAATACCGAAGTCCGGGCTTCGTCGAAAATTACTTGACCAAAATGTCAACCAATTTGGTTGAAAAATGAGGGCGTGACAGTGCCGCCTCAACTTTCACGAAAAGCCGGATATGACGTCATCAAAGACATTTATCAAAAAAATGAAAAAAAACGTTCGGGGATTTCATACCCAGGAACTCTCATGTCAAATTTCATAAAGATCGGTTCAGTAGTTTAGTCTGAATCGCTCTACACACACACACACACACACACACACACACACACACACACGCACAGACACACACACATACACCACACCCTCGTTTCGATTCCCCCTCGATGTTAAAATATTTAGTCAAAACTTGACTAAATATAAAAATACAGAACTTAGATTGGCGATTTGTTGACTTTTTGATATCAAAATGGCGAGAGTCGTAGACGAAAGGACTAAGATATGTGGCTTGATATAGGACAGGTGTGGTACATTATTAAAGGCACACTCCATCTTTTGAAACCAGTTCGGCTCACCATCTCAGATCTGGTCAGCCACGTACATGGAATAAAGCCATATCTCTACTTGGTCACATATCATAAATAAATATCCTGACTACTTAATTGCTGTGGCGAGTTTGAGTTTTGTGATGAATAATCGCTTTTTCGAGATTCATTCATCAAAACACTTCCCAGTGTGCACATATGTGGCCCTCCACCACGAAATGAGTCGCATGTCACCTCGCGCGGTTCTGCGCTAGGCTTAATATAAGTCCGGGGAGCGAAATTTTTTTCACACGTCAGTTGCGAGCTTTCAATCCCGAAGGCTGGTTCCGAGTAACTACGAACGTAATCGGAAGTTCCGATGTTTACCAAGTCAAAGAGCCGAGTCGAACACTATCCTTGCGTCATCCAGGGAGATACTGTACAGATCTCTGCGTCATCTTTGACTTTGCAAGCAGCTTCGGAGATTTCAAAACAACGTTTTTGCCCCCAAAAAGATTGTGGGCTCTTTTTTTTTCTCCTCAAGTTATTTTGGACGTTGAGCGTGGTTTGTCAGACCTATTGCGTTTCGGTTTTTAGTCAAGTTACAAAATGGCAGTCCAAGGCAAGGAGCGAAGGTGATCAATTCGGAAAGAATCTCCAATGATGTTTACTAATGCGAGAGAATTGGGACGGGCGAACCATTGCATATTAACCAGAGGTAAGTTTCCATGTTTCGTTTTATACTTAGAGTGGGTCTTTGCGAGTATGTGTTGCAACATGTGTCACTCAGCTCACTGAGTGTCACTGACAGTCACTGAGTGTCAGTCTCTGACAACAACATTGGATGCATACTGTACATGTACGTGTATGTATAGTATCCTTGCCTTACGTCAGGTACGAAGATAGTTGCCCTGTACAGGGATTTCCTCATTAATGTGGAGAAGAAGAAGAGTACCACTGCCACGTTTTTGCAACCTCTTTTTGACCCAATTCGAGATGCATGAGTCATAATATTTTAAAAATCCTTTTTTTTAAGATTGAATCCAACTTCCAAGACAGTGAATAAAAAATCAAAGCTAGTGCTGGTCAAATGTTTTAATGCTAGAATTAAAAATAGATAACCTTCTCGGAATATAATTGCAAGCAGGTTGGAGGCTAGTTCAAGAATCAAATTGCTGACTTACCCAGGCTGGCTGGTTACAGTGCGTTTCTTTGAAAGGCAATCAATGGTTCTACTGCTCTGCTAGTACTCACCATTTTGAAAGTGATGTTCCCATGATTGGTACTTCATCTATTATTTTATTGCAGGTCTCCTCTCAGCTGAAAAAGCCAACCGATTGCTGCATGGCCAGCGACGAATCAGGTAAAAGGTTTTATTATGTACAACTGTCAGTGTCAGTGTTATGACATACAATACAGTGTGTTTTTTCCTTCCCCTCTCTCTCATTCTCAAGTTCTGGTCAGAATAACTCATGTGGAGGTGTGCGTGTGTGACTGTGAGCAAGACTGTGAGAGAGTGGTGGTTTTTTTTTTTTATAATTCAGGTTCAGGGATGATAATAAAATAATGAACACCTACTGACTCCCGCAAGCTCTTAGCCTTATTTCACCAGTATGGTGATCACTTCCTCCCGTATTGGAACCATTACTAATATACTAGAAGCGCATGACTTTCAGTGTGTATGTTTGATTAAAAAAAAATGCATTGCAGTAAACACTGTCACTGTCAGGATATAATTATCTCAATGACACTGTGTGTCAAGTTCTATTATTATTTTCCTTTTTTGAGTATGTATAACATGTATATATTATGCATGTGTGTGGAGCACAGAGAGCGTAAAACTTTAAAAGGAAAATAATAATAGAACTTGACACACATGATTCCTATGATAATGTAGGACAGTGGCATTGATATCTTTCTAGAATAATATGTCGTTTTACATTCAGTGAAATTTTGACTGAATTAGTGAACTGAATGTATTCAAATATGGTGACAGACATGTATACAATGTAGACAAGTTAAAGTTGTATGTGTGTACATCACTACATGTTCTGTAGCTTACAAGTTACATTAAAAACAGCCTTGACTATAATGGAAATCCACTTAATCACTGTCTTTGGGGTTCCAACAAAAATCAGACGCAGCAGGGGGGGGGGGAGTCGGGGAATTTTATTTGAACTTGTCTACCAGGGAAAAAGAATGTTTAAGCTCTTGGCATTTATGTGGGTTTAGTGTGTGTATGTGTGTCAGTTACAAACAGTACACAACTTATTCCTTTATACTCATACTTAGACTTGTTCTTGTCGTTGTGTTTAAGATCCGTTCCTTTCTCATTCATTTGTCAGTAGTGACTGAAGATGACGAAGACCTGGCCAGTGAATGTGGATGAAAAGCAGTGCTATCCAAGTCCAGCTATGATCGATGGGGAAACTACAGCAACAGCCGCAGAGGATCACCGGACAAAAAGAACTGTTTCCCAGTATTGTAAATGTCCACTCAGTATTGGTTGTATTGAGCATTACAACTTGTTGCTATTGTACATTTTTGTCAATGTTTTAAAGGCCAGCTACGCCTCACAGGGCCGGACTAGGCTAAGAGGAAGGGTGGGGGGGTTGCCAGTGGTGGTCCAGGGGGATGTTCCCCTTGGCGGGGTCAAGGGGCAGAGCCCCTATATTGTGGGGGTCAGGGGGCTTTGCCCCCTGAAGCTGATGGGTAGGTCATATTCTGAGATAGGAAAATGGTCGCTCCTTGCTTGAAACGGCATAACATAAACAATCATAAAAAATGTTTTAAATAAGTGAGGTACATGTTTAGGCTAGGGGGGGGGGGGGGGTTGCGCAACCCCCATAACCCCCCCCCCCTCCCCCTCGGTAGTCCGGCCCTGCCTCATTTAAAAAGTTGTCCTATCGTTTTGAACTGAGCGCTGTCATTGTCCCATAAGAACTCCATTCCTTTGGACGGTGCAATATTCTATATTTTTCTCTCAAGATACACATTTTCAAAAAGAGACCGAGCGCTGAACTGAAGTTGTGCAGTGCGGATCTTGCGTTTTTGGGAATTCCAAACCGTTTGTGATATGAGCTGTTTGGGTACACCTGTCTGCAGCACATTCAAGTTAGGAGTACGGGAGACAACTCCAACTGACCATAAGTCTTGCGTCTGCTTTTGTTTTCAGTTCAAGACATTTTGACGAAGCGCATTGAATTATGCCACCGAAAATGAAACTAAGGCCTGTCCACTTACAAAAACTGCTGGGTCAAAGTTCAGTAAATCTTACATTTTCTTAAAGGTACTGAACTTGTCAAATCCAGGTGCACAGAGCCCCTGGGGCTTTTAGTCATACCTCAGGCAGCTATCCGTTAGAAGAACTACCAAGTTTCATTGACTTGCACCCAAAGAGTCAAGAACTGCGATTTTTTTACGAATTAATTTCGTACTCAGACCCGGCTGGTCTTGACCTATTTTTGGATCTAAATTTAGATCAGGTAGATCACCACATCATGCACAAAAAGACACGTCACTAGCAAACTATGTCAGACGTCATCATGAGTTTGTGTAAAACAAAATGGAGGCCGGAATCACTCAGTTGAATCGAACTCCGACCAAACACCACGTAATAACTAGGTTAATTTATGCACTCGCGTGAACAAGAAACTGTCGAGCTTCACAGATGTCGTCGTTGGGTAGTTTTGGGTTTGTTTTACTACCATAGGAGGATTTTTGAACTGTAAATGCACTCAGCTGCAACAAAAAGCAAAACGAAGGCTGTGAGCTGCACTGTGCCTTTAAGGAAATGTGCGGCAGTAAAATTGAATTCGGAAAATACATGGAATAACCTGGTTTTCCGCATAAAAATAAATAAAACAATTGTGAATACTTCTTCTGCGTTCGTGGGCTGAAACTCCCATGTACACTCGTGTTTTTGCACGAGTGGATTTTTACGTGTATGATCCTTTTTACCCCGCCATTTAGGCAGCCATACGCCGCTTTCGGAGAATTGTGAATACTGATCGACGTAGAGTGCCGTTGGAAACAGTCGTTACATTGGATTTCTAGGAAACTGTTTAACAGCGACATCATACATCAGAAATTCCTAATATTTGGCACAAAGATACACATGTATCAATCTACAATCATATAGAACGATTTTTGACAGCAGACTACAGTTGAATTTTGATATCTTTTGTCATGAGGATGAACGAATTTCTTACTGCATATTCATTACAATAATTAATTTAAATTCAACTGTAGTTTTTAACAAAAAACACGTTCTTTATGATTGTAGATATAATACAGCAGGGTTCGACACTAGCGGGGGCGGGGGGCGGAACGCCCCAGAGCGTGAGAGATAAGTATCGCCTTCAAATGCCAAACGCAAAATGTGGCGACACATCCCAGGTGTAAAAAGACATGGAAATGAAGAACAGGGTGGAGAGAAACGAAAAAAGGAGACCGATGCAGCCAAAAGCGCGAAGCGCTGTCGTAGATCTAATTTCAATGTCAAATGGTTGAAAGAATTTCCCTGGCTTCAGTACGATGAAGAAAAACAGACAATGCATTGCCGCACGTGAATACTGAGAGTGGGCCCCAGATTTTTTTTTTCCGCCCCAGCAATTTCCATCTCTGGGGCCAGTGTGGCCCCAGGCCAAATAAGTTAGTGTCGACCCCTGATACATGTGTATCCTAAAATATTATGAATTTCTGATGTATGATGTTGCTGTAAAACTGTTTTCTAGAAATCCCATATGGCGCTGTTAATGCTAGATTCCATAGCAACAGCAGTCTATATCCATCCACAATGTTTTCATTCATTTTAATAAGTCACTTCAAGAATTAACCAGAAAACCAAGTTATTCCTTGACTATTCTTCAAGTTTAAAGGCACAATGCAGCTCACAGCCTTAGTTTTGCGTTTTTGTTGCAGCTGAGTGCATTTACAGTTCAAAAATCCTCCTATGGTAGTAAAACAAACCCAAAACTACCCAACGACGACATCTGTGAAGCTCGACAGTTTCTTGTTCACTCGAGTGCATAAATTAACCTAGTTATTACGTGGTGTTTGGTCTGAGTTCGATTCAAATGAGTGATTCCGGCCTCCATTTTGTTTTACACAAACTCATGATGATGTCTGACATAGTTTGCAGTGACGTGTCTTTTTGTGCATGATGTGGTGATCTACCTGATCGAAATTTAGATCCAAAAATAGGTCAAGACCAGCCAGGACCGAGTCCGAAATTAATTCGTAAAAAAATCGCAGTTCTTGACTCTTTGGGTGCAAGTCAATGAAACTTGGTAGTTCTTCTAACGGATAGCTGCCTGAGGTATGACTAAAAGCCCCAGGGGATCCGTGCACCTGGATTTGACAAGTTCAGTACCTTTAAGTTTGGTAATTTTACTGCCGCACATTGCCTTAAGTCATAAATAAAGGGTGCCAGTAACATACCATTCTTCTTTATTGATTATGAACTTTGGAAGGTTAGATTTTGGAATCAGTTTTTTTTAAATATTTCCGTGATGTGTTGTAATAAGATCAACCGTCTGCTTGGACATATACTAAAGATCCACTACCTGGCTGCTGTCTGCGGAAAATCGATTAATTCATAGACAAATATGCCTTACAGGGAAGCAGCTAGCCAGTTGACTGTACGTGTGTTTGTGTAGAGGTGTTCTTATTGCATGTTCAAGCCAGGACAGATGGTGACCTGAAACATTTACACATTACACATGTATGCAGGACTGTTACTTTAAGCTTAGGTGCAAGTGTGATGATATAATTATTTGTTTGACTGATTATGGGCATTAAAATAAAACAATACTTACACTTGAGATCTGATTTTGTGCGTGTCTGTGTGTGTGTGCGCATGAGGGTGTGTGTGGGCCATTTGACATACTTGCAGAAGAAACCAACAGAGGTAACTGATAAACTGCATTTATTAACACAAAGAGGTAAACAAAGTGAGTTCACACATTTCACAAAAGTAAGAAAAGGCAGTCTCACATGTGTGATAGTCTAGGAATACCAATGCATTCACAATATTTAGTACTCACATGAATGGCCCAAGAAAACTATAGGCTGAGAATGCAAGTTCTAATTTGGCACATTTGTACATGTAGCTGCATCCACTAGACATGTATCCATCTTACAATAAAAAAACTAGTTGTTAGGACATGGGCCTGAAAATCTCAAGGTCCTAGGTTCGAATCTCTGCAGAGGCATTTACTTTTTCCCCTTAGTTAAATTAACTTAAAATAAAAATGCTCAATCGAGAGAGAGCAACCGTAAAGTTACCAGCGTAAAAGTAAAGTGTTGAATGCAGCTGTAAAGGTCATGCCAGCAGTGTGGGTCAGTTCTGGTAGCTCTGTCAGCACAGAATGGACTGAATCTGATCATCATCCTCAGCAAAGCCAGGCACCACTCTGCAAGCTGCCTGCACGTCATATCTCGGCACCTCACTTCCTGGAAAATAAAGAAAATGTATTACTGAGCACATTCAGACTTTGCTGTGCGCTGATGGGGATATGTTTTTGGTATTGAGAAGAGGGTGTGTGGTGGGGGTGCCGGAAGGTAGGTAGGAAGTAATACATGTACTTGTTCTTCACACAATCAGTGGGATGGAGAATGGTGTGGGTGATACTGACAGTGACAACTATTAACTAAACTGTAAACATTGTTCTGTAATATTACAGGTGCCATCATTCCTTCCTGTGAAAACCATTTATTTATATATACTTTCATCATTAAAATTAAAAAGAATCTTTCATCATTAAAATTAAAAAGACTTCCTCACAAGAACCTTTCTAACGACATGATATCTTGTTATGCTGCTGATGTGAGCGGTTTTTCTGGAATGTGATGGAAATTTACTATTTTTTTAATTGACAGCATGAGCCCTCATCCCACACACATTCCCTATTTAGCGTTGACACCTTACAGTTTTGTTGAGAAATGTGATGTGAAGTCATTCAGAAAATTCTAACACTGCGCAGGGGCAGTCAGGGTGTTGATACGTTTTACTATATTATATAACTCTTATTCCATGTAAAAAAATAAAAAAAAAACTATAAAAAAAAAACTGGCCAGATCTGTGATTGTGAGCCAAGGAAAGGACTGACTGTATTTAAAATAATTCCAGTAATGAGTAAATCTTTCATTCTAGCTATTTCATGTTTTACTTTCTTGCATCACAATAGTTCAAATCAATGTTCATACAAACAGCATAATGCACTTTATGAGTATAGGGTTGCAACAAACTTTAAGATGGGAAGGAGAGAGAAAATAAAGATATTTGTACCATTATGTATACAAAGTACATCATACCAATTAGTGAATTACCATGCACAGTATTACTATGCATCTTCAAATGTATGAATAATTTCATCTACAAAGTACTTGTAAATGTAATACAATTTACAAAGAACAAAAGACTGCTGAATGATCTACATCAGTACATGCATGTTTATAGCTACAGACTACCATCACCAATACCTTATAAATGTGTAACTTACTCTTCAGGGGTAGTCTGTAATGTAAAGCACCATGCCAAGTCATCCTGATACCTCTCCAGTACATGTATCCATGTTTAAAGGTAAACTGTTGGAACTGGAAGACAGGAGCTGTATGAATGATGCACATCACCTCTGGTTTCTCGGGAGGCCTGAAAAAAACCATAACAATATTAACATAACTATTAACATGTCTTGAAAATGAAATAAGTACTATTTCAACTTCACTATCAGAGCCAAATCACTCACTAATTCAGTAATTGTTTTGTTTATTCTTTTACAACCATAGTTCATACACTGATACAGCAACATTTGATTCTGTGCATATAGATTAAAGATCAAGCATTTTCTAAACTTGAGTAAAAAAAATAACACAACAAGCACACACTCTGTGACTCACAGTCACACCCAGTTACTCAGTAACACACACATGACATACACAACAGATGAATCTTGCTCAGTTCTACAAAGGCCACGTTTGCAATGGTCATGTCTTGGATTTTAAAAACAATAACTTACCTGCTGGTTGATCCAAACCGATGATTGACAATCAGTGAGAGGAAAATGTCCGAGGCTGAGGATACTGCCTGTGGTGGGAGGGCGTTCCATTCGCCAATGCCAATGGTGCGAGGAAAGAAAGACTGACTGCTGTCTGTATGATGTTCTGCAGGCTGGGAGTTTATGAGCCTCAGCATGGATTGAGCGAGTGCTGAGTGCATTCTTTTCGCTCTATCCTATTAATTCACACATTGACCCTGCAGCAGTGACGATCATTTCTAGATTGCAATCGGCAAAGTTCGTAGCTCAGATTGCACTCATAGTCTCATTCCAGCGCTACCGTGTACTGGGTCAGCGAGACACGAACGACAACTCAAATCGATAAGCATCCGAACACATCGGAACTTCCGTTTACGTTCGTATCTACTCGGAAATAGCCTTCGGGATTGAAAGCCCGTAACTGACGTGTGAAAAAAAATTTCGCGTCCGGGGAGTGTCTGGTAACAGTGTGAGGGTCACCTTAGTCACAGGCTTATAACTCAAACAGTGTTCGCTCTTTTCTAAAACGGTTTTCACCACTGGATAGAGCATAAAAAACTCTTTAGGAAAATGTAAAAATATGAAAATCATGCAAAGGTGACATGCGACTCATTCCGTGGTGGAGGGTCACATAATTATAGCACCCAGGCTGTTCAATTTTGGTATGTGACCAAGTGAGGAGATGCTCCTATCCCATGCAAAGTCTGGCAAGATCTGAGACTTTTAAAAACTGTTTTCATGAGATGGAGTGTGCCTTTAATGTACTTCTACACATGCCCAATCAAACCACATATCTGATTCTTTTCGTCTACAACTCTCGCCTTTTTGATATCAAAAGGTCACTCAAATGAAGGCATACTGACTGTGTTGAGCGAGGCTCAGGAGGAACGTACCACGATAGGTCGAGTTGGAGCAGGCTTGGTATTGGTCATGGGAACAACGGTGATCGGATCGTTATACCCTTGGTTGTGATATCCGCCATTGTTGACCGGTCTTCCTCGCTGACCGACACTTTCTTCATATGTGAGTAGACCTGTAATAGTCAAGTCAAGTCAATATTTATTTAAAAAAAACCTAGGGTTATATGAATAACATACAAATTGCAATAAACACGACAAAAAAGATATATGTATTAATGAAACACAACACTTCTAATTAACCGAAAACGAATCAAGCTTAATTCATAACAAAATAATTGTAATCATATTTTTTTTTTACAGGAATGTATATGTTTCTGTGTTTGTTTTTGTTTTAATAAAAAAACAACCACGTGATCAAATAATCAGAACTCTTTCAAAATACTCGTAATAAAATATATTAAATTCAATAACTTTCGTTTCTTTGTGAATTCAAATAAATGTTTAAATTTGACTGCATTTGAATTTCTACGAAAATACAATGGTAAAAACCTTTTCCTCACATTTTCAAAAAAATGACACTGAAAAATATAATGAAATTCATCCCCGAGTTCTCCAGACTGGCATTTGGTTTAAACAGTTTTATCCAGTTGCATAAATACAAAGCCGTAATTGAAAGTTGTAATTAAGGGAGCACAACAAGATAAACTTATAAATGTGCTCTTAGAAACAAACGAGTAATGTGGCGGACAATATTGTAAATGCACGATATTTAAACAAATGAAAACAAGAACAACAACAACGATAACTATAGCAACAGTGGTACGGAAATCTCACACGCACGACGCACGCACACACACACACACACACACACACACACACACACACACACACACACACACACACACACACACACACATAGAGAGAAACACACACATAGAGACACAGAGGACAATCAGAGAGAGAAAGAGAGAGAGAGAGAGAGAGAGAGAGAGAGAGAGAGAGAGAGAGAGAGAGAGAGAGAGAGAGAGAGAGAGAGAGAGAGAGAAAGATTGCATCCACTATAAATCAATTCAATGCTCTAATAACAAAATGACTAAACAAATGGTATTAATAAAAACGTTTGCTGTCTAATATAAATGTCTGAATCTGATTAAACAGCGCTGTGTTTTCAGCCAAGGACTTTTCACTATTACCGTACATAGCACACAAAACAGTAATATTATTATTATCTGGTAGAGTATCAATAGTGGTTGCTCTAACATTCGTGTACAATGGACAGTCAAATAAAAAGTGTTCACAATTTTCAACATGAAAACCACACCTGCAGAAAACATCATTTGTCAAATGTATTTTAAACATATCTGCATTTAAATCGCTTATCTCTAATCTTAATTTACAGTGAATGATTTCTGCTTTTCGAACTTTAGAGTAGATATACGGGGGAATTGGAGGGTCATCTCTGGACAAAAATCTTTTAAAACAACCAATTGAATTCGTTTGTTTTATATGATCAGGTAATTCATTCCATAAAGATGTTGCAGAAGGAAAAAAGGAATGCTTATATAATTCAGTTCTACATCGAAACATTTGCCTATCATATGGTTTGCGTCGGTGGTACGGATTTACTGCTGAAATGAGAGATGGTAAGTAATCAAGTAAATACACTGGCGCGAGACCATTAACTAATTTAAAATAAACGATCAATTTATGTTTCCTGCGCCGTTCTTGCAGTGTTGTAAAACCTGACTCATTGTAAAGTTTTTGATGGCTTGTTCCACGAACAGCTCCAATAATAGTTCTAATAGCATCTAGGTGCATTTTTATATTTAGTCAAGTTTTGACTAACTATTTTAACATAGAGGGGGAATCTAAACGAGGGTCGTGGTGTATGTGTGTGCGTGTGTGCGTGCGTGTAGATCGATTCAGACCAAACAACTGGACCGATCTTTATGAAATTTGACATGAGAGTTCCTGGGTATGATATCCCCGAACGTTTTTTTCATTTTTTTGATAAATGTCTTTGATGACGTCATATCCGGCTTTTCGTAAAAGTTGAGGCGGCACTGTCACGCCCTCATTTTTCAACCAAATTGGTTGACATTTTGGTCAAGTAATCTTCGACGAAGCCCGGACTTCGGTATTGCATTTCAGCTTGGTGGCTTAAAAATTAATTAATGACTTTGGTCATTAAAAATCTGAAAATTGTAAAAAAAATAAAAATTTTCTAAAACGATCTAAATTTACGTTTATCTTATTCTCCATCATTTGCTGATTCCAAAAACATATAAATATGTTATATTCGGATTAAAAACAAGCTCTGAAAATTAAATATATAAAAATTATTATCAAAATTAAATTGTCCAAATCAATTTAAAAACACTTTCATCTTATTCCTTGTCGGTTCCTGATTCCAAAAACATATAGATATGATATGTTTGGATTAAAAACACGCTCAGAAAGTTAAAACAAAGAGAGGTACAGAAAAGCGTGCTATCCTTCTTAGCGCAACTACTACCCCGCTCTTCTTGTCAATTTCACTGCCTTTGCCATGAGCGGTGGACTGACGATGCTACGAGTATACGGTCTTGCTGAAAAATGGCATTGCGTTCAGTTTCATTCTGTGAGTTCGACAGCTACTTGACTAAATATTGTATTTTCGCCTTACCCGACTTGTTTCAAGTTCAACTGCCAACATTGCATTGCAATTATCCCATATTACATCTGCATAGTCAAAATGAGGAAGAATAAAAGCCTTATACATCATTTCTAGTGCCTTGCGACTGAGTCGATATTTATAGGAACGCAGACATGCAACTAAAATACGAGCTTTAACAACTATAGAGTGTACATGATGATTCCATTTACAGTCATTTTGCAGATACACGCCCAAATGTTTATGAACAGTGGTTTCAATTAATATCTCTTCGCCAAATTGTAGCGGCAATGTTTCCGGTTGCCTTCTAGTAGAGACAGTCAATAATTCAGTTTTGGACTGATTAAAATTAACTTTCCAATTTTTTGCCCATTGCATTATCTGTTGTGCATCCGAATTCAAAATTTCAGTGCATTCAAGTGTATTATCGAGGGACACGTACATACTCGTGTCGTCGGCAAATAATTTAATTATTGATTTAATATCAACAACAATGTCATTAATATAAACAAGAAACAGAAGTGGCCCCAAGACTGACCCTTGAGGGACACCAGAATGAACACAGTGGTAATTTGACATGCAACCCTTTATAACTACAGCTTGAGTTCTATCAGACAAATAATCTTTAATCCATTCTAATAACATATCTCTTATACCAATTGCGTATAATTTATAAATCAAACCACGATGCCATACTCTATCGAACGCTTTGGAAATATCAAAAAATATTGCTTGTGATGTACATTGCTTGTCCAAAGATTGACACAAATCGTCATATATACCAAGAAGTTGAAAAACAGTTGAGTCACCTGGAATAAAGCCTGACTGAGATACTGTCAATAAATTATGATCTGTCAAATACGTAAACATATGAGTCTGTATGTATGTATGTGTGTATGTATGTATGTATGTATGTATGTATGTATGTATGTATGTATGTATGTATGTATGTATGTATGTATGTATGTATGTATGTATGTATGTATGTATGTATGTATGTATGTATGTATGTATGTATGTATGTGTGTGTGTATGTATGTATGTATGTATGTATGTATGTATGTATGTCACACGTCACCAGAATTTCTAGCATGCTGAAGAAAAAGTATCATGCCATTTTGAAGTATAGGAGCCTTTTTACAGCGATTAGCCTCTTTACTGGTCCACATTAGGAGCATGGGCGCTTGATAAGGACCAGTTGTGAATGTTTCTGTATTCATTTTTGGATCAATTTCTATCAAACCTAGTTTGCTCTAATTAGGCCTAAAGGCTAGCTAAAAAGAGTAAAACTACCAAACACTATATTAAACTTCTTCGCAAGATTACAAGCTAGTTATCAGCGTGAAGCTAAAGACATCCATATTTGGGGCCTCTCCTCCACTTGCAGTAAGTAAACATTTCTGAAACCTCCATCGACCCTGTTTCGAGACACCAATGTCACAGAGTCGTCTGTTATGTTATAGAAACACATCACCTGCTTCTTGAGCGAATGGCAAGGACGGGAAAGTAGGTCATCCATGGGAGGGGGGGGAGGTCTTAAATTATTATCGCCATTCAAATGAGTAAAATAAACAGGATGTTATTTCTTAGAGCAATGTTCTATGCAGTATACCCCGAACTCGTCCAACCAGTTTAAGATGGGGGAAGGGATTGCGACGGGGGAAAGGGATGGGGGTATCGGTTGAAAGAGGTATGGTAAGGAGGGGGGGGGACTTTCACAAGTATTATACTTTAATAAACTACACAAAATCAGTCATCCGTCGAATAGAATGTAGGGCACTTACTCACAACATGAAACCTGCATGTTAAACTCCTTAAACCTGAGCAACAAACCCGCACAGCTGCTTTCATATGCGTGCAAGGAGTGAACTGAACAGTGTGCACTCTAACTTGCTTTCCTTCGGCTAGGAATAAGAAGACACCTCTTGTGTAGTGTGTGTGTGTGTGTGTGTGTGTGTGTGTGTGTGTGTGTGTGTGTGTGTGTGTGTTTGTGTGTGTGTGTGTGTGTGTGTGTGTATGATAACGATCTGCTATTTGCCGTATAACTGGAGACTGCCTACGTGTTTGCGGTAACTTAACGCAATTCCACGCGAAAAACGTGCTGACCTAATCCACAGAAGCAGGCAGAGAGAGCACAGTCGCTGGGCCTTCCTCCTTTCAATGTTTTGTACTGCTCTTGTACAGCCAGTTCTCCGTTTCTCAGACGCTAGATTTGGCGAGTGTGGCGAGGAATTAGCGTTTCTTAGGCAATTCTCGCCGCGAGCTGAACTGAACTGCACTGAACTTTATTTTACAAGGACACACACACATTGACCCTGGAGTACCAGGGAAACAAGTCTTATCCGTAGACAGAGAAACAAGGACACACACACACATTGACCCCAGAGTACCAGGGAAACAAGTCTTATCCGTAGACAGAGAAACAAGGACACACACACACATTGACCCCAGAGTACCAGGGAAACAAGTCTAATCCGTAGACAGAGAAACAAGGACACACACACACATTGACCCCAGAGTACCAGGGAAACAAGTCTTATCCGTAGACAGAGAAACAAGGACACACACACACATTGACCCCAGAGTACCAGGGAAACAAGTCTTATCCGTAGACAGAGAAACAAGGACACACACACACATTGACCCCAGAGTACCAGGGAAACAAGTCTTATCCGTAGACAGAGAAACAAGGACACACACACACATTGACCCCAGAGTACCAGGGAAACAAGTCTAATCCGTAGACAGAGAAACAAGGACACACACACACATTGACCCCAGAGTACCAGGGAAACAAGTCGTATCCGTAGACAGAGAAACAAACAGAGAAACAAACTAACAAACAAAGTTCTTTACTGGCTCTGTTGAGAATAACGGTGGTAATATACACAAAAAAGAGAAAACAATCTAGTTCATGTATGTACATGTAGTACACACACGTTGCAGTTAACGACACCTTGTTTACTTATGTGATTATCTAACACGTTGGTAGATCATAAAGAGGGATGCAATTCGTCAACGACTATCTTGACCTCGAACAAAACAATGCATTTTTACGATGTTTGTAGCGTGTTTGCATGCAATCAAGAGTCACTTCATCCTTACCCCGTATCACACACTTTATGAGGTGGTAAAAATAATACAGCAACTACAAACTATGCACTAATCGAACAGCCATAAAGTTTCCTCGGCAAATCTGCTTTTGTTTTTGACGTGCTATATCTGGTTAATATTTGACAGCAGTTTAAAAACGACATAACATCGCTGGCAGCAGTTGGCACTAAATACAGAGATGCTCTGCAAATGTGTAAAATCTGTGTATGATCTGAAAATGGATATCACAATGGATCTGAAATTTGTGTGAAACAGGGCTCGTTGTCCACACCTATATCGCAGCAATATGAGGACAACTTGCAAATCAATTTTTAGTGGGGTGCAGCAATTTGCGGACGTCCGTCACTATATTGCAGCAATTTGCGGACCAAATACCGCCTATTTGGGGACGTCCGCAAATAGTCGCATTTTTTGGCCGATGTCCGCAAATTGCTGCGATATAGCGACGGACGACCCCATTTGGTCCTATTTGGTCCGCATATTCTGGTAAATCCACAAACACACTCACACACACACACACACACACACACACACACACACACACACACACACACACACACACACACACACACATATATATATATATATATATATATATATATATATACGACTTGTGTCTGTCTGTGTGTGTGTGTGTGTGTGTGTGTGTGTATGTGTGTGTGTGTGTGTGTGCGCGATGCACGGCCAAAGTTCTCGATGGATCTGCTTCAAATTTGGTGGGCATATGCAGGTACACCCGGGACAGGGCACAACCTGGTCGATATTTCAACACGTGCTCTCAGCGCGCAGCGCTGAACCGATTTTGGTTCCACCTCAGCTACCCGGGCCCCCATACCGACACACCAAAGCCGCTAGACCACATCACAATGCCAAAGTTATCGGTGGATCTTTTTCAAATTTGGACACCGTATTCAGCTACACCACGGACACAATATCATCGATGAGATATTTCAACACGTGCTCTCAGCGCGCAGCGCTGAACCGATTTTGGTTTTTCTGTTCATTTCACCATTCCCAGTAACTCTTCCTTATCTTCTCCAGTGTTTTGCGTTTATCTCCCTTCCTTCGTGTGGTTTCAATCCATATCCCCGTTTCTACGTTACTATTTTTAGAATGTCACTGCACTGTCCAGAACGCTTCCCTTGCACCCGTAAGTTCTTCTTACTGTCAAAGTGAAAAGGTCGAATCAATTTATAGCCACGAGAAAAATACACTGTCACCTATCTCTATATATTTATAGATATAGATATACATATATATATATACGGCTTCTGTGTGTGTGTGTGTGTGTTTGTGTGTGTGTGTAAGCAACACCTGTGGATTATAGAGTTCTGTTTGTGATGGGGTCTAGCGGCTTTTGTCTGTCTGTATGTTCTGGCATTTGAGAAGCCACAACAGATAATATAGGGCTAAGAAATAAGCTCTAAAATTCTCAATCCCGTTTGACAGGACTTCGCCTTCAAAGGTGATTGTGGTGAACCGCCACGCTGTCTGTCTCTGTCTCGCGATTCACCCCGGCGAAGCCGGGTATTCCTCAAGTATATATATATAAATATATATATACTAGAGGAATACCCGGCTTCGCCGGGGTGAATCGCGAGACAGAGACAGACAGCGTGGCGGTTCATCACAATCACCTCTGCAAGCGAAGTCCTGTCAAACGGGATTGAGAATTTTAGAGCTTATTTCTTAGCCCTATATTATCTGTTGTGGCTTCTCAAATGCCAGAACATACAGACAGTTAAAATTAATATTAAAAGTCCTACGGTTTTGAGCCATTAAGGACTTGAGTGTTTGTCCGCTTTCAACATACAGACAGACAAAAGCCGCTAGACCCCATCACAAACAGAACTCTACAATCAACAGGTTTTTTCCCCCACACACACACACAAACACACACACAGAGAAGCCGTATATATATATATGTATATCTATATCTATAAATATATAG
>NC_090252.1:20897042-20912042 GCF_037325665.1 Littorina saxatilis | reverse complement strand
GTGTGTGTATGCATGTGTGTGGGTGGGGGTGGGGGGTGGGGGTGGGGTTGAATAACAACAGGGGTAGGACAGGTAGGCTGACGCTCAGAGAAAACAAGTCTGCACAACACTGGTGGGCAAAAAGGTAATCCATGATGCATGACAAGTACACTGAGGCTCAGAAAAAACAAGTCTACACAACACTGGCTGTCATAAAAGGCAGGCCATGATGACAGGTACAATCCTACCCTTGTGTCGTTCCGCTTTGCTGCACATTGGGGACACGTTGTACCCGCCGTGTGCTATAACAGGAGCAGAATGCAGCTATGTACCGGTCTTATTCATTACACCATATTATGGTGTTTTTCCACGCTGCAAGCTTTAGGTAAAGTAGTCACTGAATAATTATATTACCCCTTTCCATGGGCCAATGGCCTGTAAAGTAATAATCCACTGTCATCTCTCTCTCTCTCTCTCTCTCTCTCTCTCTCTCTCTCTCTCTCTCTCTCTCTCTCTCTCTCTCTCTCTCTCTCTCTCTCTCTCTCTCTCTCTCTTTCTCGATCTCTCTCTCTCTGAACGTTTGCTCTCTGTGCGTATTTGATAATTACAGCTTGCACCCCGAACTGTCATAAGTTTGATACCCAATGTACCCGTATAGCCTGATGCAATCGACCCCAGCAACCTTCCACTCTTTCCATGTGTTGTTTATTTTGTTTTGCTGTCCCCCACCTCATTCATTATGTCCTAGGCTTAGAGTTTTAAATCTGTCATCAGCTTGTGCCACTAAAGTTGTTGGTGTATGCACAATCAGTTGGAACTTCTTATTCAACAATAACTCTTGCATCATGGTTTGATGACCAGTTTATACCGACCTGTCATATGTAGAACACCTTGTGTACTGATCGTCTGATGCAATCGACCCCGCACCCTCCCACCACCACCACCACCAGCTATCCTCTGAGTGTATGGTGTGGTCAGTGGAAAGACAAAACTGTGTACATTGATAATGACAAAGACAAAATGGTATACGAAGATGGAGACGTAAGACACAGGTTAAGGGATGGTTCAAGACGGAAACGTAAGACGTTTCAGGACGGCGTCAAGACACAGGTAAAAGGATGTTTCCATCGTGGATCCATTGCTGTAAGTCGACATACACTTCCTTAAGTTCCTTATTTTATACCCTCGACAATAAAATAAATAATTTTAAAAACAAAGAAAATGAGAGCTAGAGGCAAAGATTGCACAATCTGTACAAAGATAAAGACGTAAGACGTTTCAAGATGGCGTCAAGATAGAGATGGAGACGTAAGACGTTTCAAGATGGCGTCAAGACAAAGATTAGACCGTAAGATGTTATGAGACGAAGATGGTGACGTAAGACGTTTCAAGATGGTGTCAAGACGAAGATTTAAACAAAACTCAAGACGTAAGACGTTTCAAGACGAAGATTTAAACAAAGATGGAGACGTAAGACGTTTCAAGATGGCGTCAAGACGAAGATTTGAACGTAAGACGTTTCAAGACGTTTTAAGATGTTCTAAGACATGGTCTCAAGACGTAAGACGTTTCAAGATGGTGTTAAGACAAAGATGTATACGAAGACGAAGATGTAAGACGTTCCAAGACATGGTCTCAAAACGTAAGATGTTTCAAGACGTTTCAAGATTGCGTCCTCAAGATGCGTCCTCAAAATGTCGTCCTCAAAAAGGCATGAGATCCCCCTTACTATACTACTACTGGGAAGTTCGAGTGCCACCCACGATCCAAATCTACGTCAGTTGCTGTGTTCTGCCGTTCATTTTTAATAACTTAAACAAGTTCAAATGGAAAAAAAAAAACTAAACATCCGAGACACTAACATTTTTTACACACAATGTGCTGGTGCGCTTATCATTATGACATAACATTTACGAAAATGAGTAACAGGTACAACTTGGCAAATTAAATTAAAACAAAAGTGAACTGTATTATGTCAGTATGATAAGAATGAATTCTGAATATAAATTAACCACCTTTGTTTAAAAGAACAAACGGGTGTAGCTCAGTTGGTTTGACGGGAACACAGAGACATAGAGAATAGCCTACTACATGGCTTGCTGTGTCGTACCAAATTTACACGAGTTTTTTTTTTAAATATTGAACTGCGAGCGAAAGCGAGCTGTTCATTATTTGAAAAAAACAACGAGTGCAAATCTGGTACGACACAGCAAGCCATGTAGTATTCTGTTTATCTTACACACTGGACTTACGTGTATTTTACTGAACATTTCCTGCAGTCGAGGCAGCTATATTGAAGACGCTTGTTTTGGAACCTCGATCTCTTCTAAAGCCTCGTGCAATATATTACGTCAAAGTAAAGAAACGTCACTCTGAAAGTGTGGCGTGAAGTGTTAGTTCTAAAAAATCATCGAGGGTAATTAGCGAGCGCAATTTTTTTTCTATAATGACGTTCGTCTCTGGTGACTCTGGCATCATAAGCAGTGGAAAAACAGGTCCCTGCCAGACTTGCTTGATATGACCTCATTTACATGATATACACACGTGTGATTTGAACGATTATTATATCACGAGTGTTTCTCTCACGTATGTAGAATAACATAAACTATCCAGCTGACGACGGTGGCCAACTCAGCCGGACGTAATGATGTGTGACCTATGAAGTAGGATCCTTTACAAGTCCGAATGCAATTGTTGTGTCTGCTGCTCTCTCCTCATGGACTTGAAAGCCCTTTCCATCAGTCTTTCATGACAAAGCTTGCTTTTACAATTGCCTCTTGAAAAAGCGCTGAGTGACAACTTCGGGTAACCTTCGCCGGCAATCTCTTGCTAAGTATGTACAGAGAGGAGGAGAGAGAGAGAGAGAGAGAGAGAGAGAGAGAGAGAGAGAGAGAGAGAGAGAGAGAGAGAGAGAGACATACGGACAGACAGACAGAGAGGAAGAGAGAGAGAGGAAGAGAGAGAGAGAGAGAGGCACACACACACACACACACACACACAGAAGAGGACGGACGGACCGACGGACATTTCTTTTATTTTCTCTTTGTATTTTGATATGTTTCTTTAATGTCCTCTTGTGCTTCAAATAATTTTCTCGTCGAACCGAAACAGATAAATGTGAAGCCTTTTTTAATCAGTCTGACTTGCTCACTAAGTTGTATCATTCGGGCGAAGTGGCGCAGTGGTAAGACGTCGGCCTCCTAATCGGGGGGTCGTCAGTTCGAATCTCGGTCGCTGCCGCCTGGTGGGTTAAGAGTGAAGATTTTTCCGATCTCCCATGTCAACTTATGTGCAGACCTGCTAGTGACTTAACCCCCTTCGTGTGTACACGCAAGCACAAGACCAAGTGCGCACGGAACAGATCCTGTAACCCATGTCGGAGTTCGGTGGGTTATGAAAACACGAAAATACCCAGCATGCCTATACCCAACGAAAGCGGAGTGAAGCTGACTATGGGGAACCCAAATGGGCAAACGAGCTCACACGTCACCAGAATTTCTGGCATGCTGAAGAAAAAGTATCATGCTATTTTGAAGTATAGTGAGCCTTTTTACAGTGATTAGCCTCTTTACTGGTCCACATTAGGAGCATGGGCGCTTGATAAGGACCAGTTGTGAATGTTTCTGTATTCATTTTTGGATCAATTTCTATCAAACCTAGTTTGCTCCAATTAGGCCTAAAGGCTAGCTAAAAAGAGTAAAACTACCAAACACTATATTAAACTTCTTCGCAAGATTACAAGCTAGTTATCAGCGTGAAGCTAAAGACATCCATATTAGGGGCCTCTCCTCCACTTGCAGTAAGTAAACATTTCTGAAACCTCCATCGACCCTGTTTCGAGACACCAATGTCACAGAGTCGTCTGTTATGTTATAGAAACACCTCACCTGCTTCTTGAGCGAATGGCAAGGACGGGAAAGTAGGTCATCCATGGGAGGGGGGGGGGGGGTCTTAAATTATTATCGCCATTCAAATGAGTAAAATAAACAGGATGTTATTTCTTTGAGCAATGTTCTATGCAGTATACCCCGAACTCGTCCAACCAGTTTAAGATGGGGGAAGGGGTTGCGACGGGGGAAAGGGATGGGGGTATCGGTTGAAAGAGGTATGGTAAGGAGGGGGGGGGGGACTTTCACAAGTATTATACTTTAATAAACTACACAAAATCAGTCATCCGTCGAATAGAATGTAGGGCACTTACTCACAACATGAAACCTGCATGTTAAACTCTTTAAACATGAGCAACAAACCCGCACAGCTGCTTTCATATGCGTGCAAGGAGTGGTGAACTGAACAGTGTGCACTCTAACTTGCTTTCCTTCGGCTAGGAATAAGAAGACACCTCTTGTGTAGTTGTGTGTGTGTGTGTGTGTGTGTGTGTGTGTGTGTATGATAACGATCTGCTATTTGCCGTATAACTGGAGACTGCCTACGTGTTTGCGGTAACTTAACGCAATTCCACGCGAAAAACGTGCTGACCTAATCCACAGAAGCAGGCAGAGAGAGCACAGTCGCTGGGCCTTCCTCCTTTCAATGTTTTGTACTGCTCTTGTACAGCCAGTCCTCCGTTTCTTAGACGCTAGATTTGGCGAGTGTGGCGAGGAATTAGCGTTTCTTAGGCAATTCTCGCAAACACACACACACACACACACACACACGTACACACACACACACACACACATACACACACACACACATACACCCACACCCACACCCACACACACACACACACACACACACACTGTTTAAAAGTGAATGGTGGTATATGGTGTAGTTACGAAGTCGATTTGCCACTGCGTGCCGCCACGATATGACACCCCGGACAGGTTGAAATCAAGCAGAGCGTGAAGTCAGCTTCTGCATAGCGAGGTCGAAATGGGAGGAGGCAAGTCGGTACCTCGCCCATATCCTAGGGTTGGTTCTATTCATTCAAACAATGATACGTGATTCTAAACATAGTAAAGCTAACAGAGATCCCCTTTCCTGCGTTGTGTGTCGCAATCTCTTCACACAAGTGGCTGCTTGTGCATAGTAATTACTCAGGTGACAGTACACGGAGAAAATGGTGCCATATTGGAGCATTTTAACAAACTGAGTTGTTGCGAACTATGTTGTTATTTGATGAACAAGAGATCAACGGATGTTGAATAACATGCACAAATGAGATTCATCGTATTTTGTTTTATTTTATTTTATTTTATTTTATTTTATTTTATTTTATTTTATTTTATTTTATTTTATTTTTAATTTTATTTAACATTTTATTTTATTTTATTTTATTTTATTTTATTTTGACGTGTCAATTAAGCTTTCTAAATCGATAGCGGACAAGAATCTTTCCTTGTAGGAAATTCAACTCAGAATGTACGGTCTTTACAGAAAGTGAGAACACAGCTACAGAATGTCAAACAAACAATCCTAATCAGTTTGTGTAACATCGAAAAACGTTTTAGTACGCGGATAGATATGACCATATATAGTTCACAAAGCTCAAAGTGTAAAGCTCTCAAAATGTAAACTGCAGTAAATCGTCACTAATCGACGATTTTCAACAAGTTGGTCGCAGATGTAATGTGTGCGACTTGTATCACCTTTTTCAAAACGCTTCCTCAATGCTATGCAGCCGTTTCGTTTAAATTAAGTCACTCTTAAAAAAAAAGTCGACTTCAAGCAAACTGAGCAAACGCAGTATCGTTAGAGCTGAGTGCAAGCACACAAGTGTAATGCACTATCACGCACCTCCTCGTTTCTAAAGGCAGCAGTTTGTCAACGTTTTATTGTATTTGAAGTTGTCATGCTAGGTAAAGGCCGCAAACATTACAGGTATCATCGCACTCTCCAAACTGCAAACAGGACTGACTCGCTTGTGCCTAAAAGTTGTATTGTGCGTGTGTTTGCTTGTGCGTGTGTGTGTGTGTGTGTTTTGTGTGTGTGTTTGTGTGTGTGTGTGTGTGTGTGTGTGTGTGTGTGTGTGTGTGTGAGAGAGAGAGAGACATAGAAAGAGTGAGAGAGAGAGATAGAGAGAGAGAGGGAGAGAAAGAGAGAGAGTGTAAGATAGAGAGAGAGAGGGAGAGAGAGAGAGTGTGCGTGTGTGTTTGTGTGTGTGTGTATGTGTGTGCGTGCGTGTGTGCGAGTGTGTGTATGTGTGTCCGTTTGTATGTGTGTGTGCGTGCATGTGTGAGTGTGTGTGTGTGTGTGTGTGTGTGTGTGTGTGTGTGTGTGTGTGTGTGCCTGCGTGTGTGTGTAAGTGTGTGATTGTGTGTGTGTGCGTGTATGTGTGCGAGTGTATGTGTGTGCGTGTTTGTGTGTGTGTGTGCGTGCGTGTATGCGTGTGTGTGTGTGTGTGTGTGTGTGTGCGTGTGTGTGCGTGTGTGTGTGTGTGTGTGTGTGTGTGTGTGTGTGTGCATGTGTGTATGTGCGTGCGTGTGTGTGCGATATTACAGAGCATGCAAAGGTAGCCATTTTAACCAATACAAAGTACTTACTCATTGCCAAACATATTCACAACAAACTTTACTCGTGAAAATTTGCCATTATTTTTTATTAAAAAACAGTAGCAGCTTCACTGGGATATCACAACTGAAGCAACTTTCACACATGAAACAATTAAAGTTTGTCGGACATTTAAGCTCGAATAAATAAAAGGTAGACTAATGACTAAGTTAAGATAGGCAGTAATCATGAGTATAACTAATAGTTTAAAAAGACCTACATGCAATCCCAAAACCATCATCGTGCAATGACCTTTGATATATTTTGTTTAAGATTTTGCTTTCCACTGGTTTTTATTGAATAAAAAGTGTCGGGTGTACCTGGGACGCTTTACATTGCTTGTGTAAGCTTCACCAGCAAATGTATGAAGAAACAAATCAGTAGATAGATAAATAGACAGAAATTCAAACACATCAAACATAAATCCAAAATAACAAACAATAAACCTTACCAGTAAATTAAAAAACAAATCAATCAATCAATCAAACAATCAACTAATCAATCAATGAAAGAACAAACAAAAAAACAACGAAAACGAACAAGCTAGTAAGCACTCAAATAAATTCTGTTTAACATTAAGAACTGCTATGTCTTTACATTAATCATATAACACCTTTCATCAAGGATATAAACTATAACCACAACAAAAATAAAACTGGGGTGCGTTCCGTCTTTTCTTGCCAAAGGAATGATCTCGCTGGCTTGTCTGGCATGACAGATAAGGCTTTCACTGCAGAAGAAAAGAGGAAGTATATAACCAAGCATTACGGTACACATGAATTAAGATAATAATAATATGTGACCCTCCACCACGAAATGAGTCGCATGTCACATTTGCATGATTTTCATATTTTTACATTTTCCTAAATGTTATGCTCTATCCAGTGGTGAAACCCGTTTTAGAAAAGTGCGAACACTGTTTGAGTTATACGCGTGTGACTAAGGTGACCCTCACACTGTTACCAGACACTCCCCGGACTTATATCAAGCAGAACCGCGCGAGGCGACATGCGACTCATTTCGTGGTGGAGGGTCACATATGATAAACCAACAAGAACCGACATAGAAAACGTATCGACAGACAGGCAAGACCAGTAGATAGACAGACATACATGCATACTAGCTCGATTGTGAACGACCAAGATGAGTACTTATAAACAAAAAACAAAACCACCATCCACGCAAAAATACCCAATTCTCTGGGAACAAGAAACAATCCAATGAAGATCAATGGGTTACTTAAACCGACGCAGCTGCTGACAAGAGCATGCATACACACAGACACACTTATACATCCAGACATTCATACAGACAGACATCGAGACAGACAGACAGACATCGAGACAGACAGACATCGAGACAGACAGACAGACAGACAGACAGACAGACGGACACAGACACAGACACACAGACACACAGACACACACACACACACACACACCAAGACACACACCAAGACACACACTCACACACACACACACATACACATACACACATACATACACACACACACGTCCGCGCACACACACACGCCCGCGCACAAACACATACACGCACACACACACATAAACACACGCACAAACACACACACACACACACACACACACACACACACACACACACACACACACACACATACATACACACATACATACATGCACATAGACACACACACACACACACTTGCATATTATCTCACTACAAAGGTGTTCACTCTTTCACAACCCATACCAACCCAAGTTGGGTTATTTCTGGAATTCGCCTATTAATACAATACCGGCACGGTTGGCCTAGTGGTAAGGCGTCCGCCCCGTGATCGGGAGGTCGTGGGTTCGAACCCCGGCCGGGTCATACCTAAAACTTTAAAATTGGCAATCTAATGCTTGCTCCGCCTGGCGTCTGGCATTATGGGGTTAGTGCTAGGACTGGTTGGTCCGGTGTCAGAATAATGTGACTGGGTGAGACATGAAGCCTGTGCTGCGACCTCTGTCTTGTGGGTGGCGCACGTTAAATGTCAAAGCAACTCCGCCCTGATTTGGCCCTTCGTGGTCGGCTTGGCGTTAAGCAAACAAACAAACTATTAATACATAAAGACTATTAGTTAAAAACACTCACCCTATATCTGAACGCAAAGAATAGTGCATTCAAATACCAAATGAGGAGTCCCCAGAAAATGAGACCAAAGAACAGAGCCGTGCAGTTCAGGATCTTGGCAACAGTCAAGCTGTGACGGGCGTGGGCGAATTTTCCATCCAACACTTGCAGACGAGCCTGAATACACACATAACACACATATTTGATAAATCAACAGCTTCAAAATATTAACAGTGCTGTTCCCGGAAGTTGGTGTAGTTTGGCCATGTCACAAGGCTTGACATCCTCTCAAAAACCATACTACAGGGCACTGTCAAGTCAAGTCAAGTCAAGTCAAGTCAAATTTTTATTTCTAGAAACCCCATGGGGGTAGATGAAAAAAAAATACAAAAATGCAAAAATACAAACAAATACAAGAACAATAAAGAGAGGAATGCAGGTTGTTCCATCAATATATACACATAAACTAGTTCCGTTAAAAAAAAAAAATATAAAGTAACTTGTTTTACAATGTGGAAATCAAATCTCCAAAATAATCGTTCTCGTTCATTCCTACGTAACATTACGTGGGAATAAAGAACCCTGCCATCAGCTGTCTAAATCATTATTTTGATTTTTTTAATTTTTTTTCCCTATCAACACCTGATTAAAATTCTTTTCAAATACCTTTTATCAAGTGAATTAAATTTAACAGTATTTTTGCATTTGTTGTTGAAAATAAAAGTTGACATTTTATTACATTTGGATTTTTTCGATACTTGAGTGGGATACATTTTTTTCTCATTTCGTCAAAGAAGCTGCAGTTAAACACATGGTGGAATTCGTCGAGGAGGGACTCCCACGTGGAAGACAATGGACAAGTTTATCCGACAACGAGGAGACCGACAACGAGGCGACAGCCCCCGATAGAACAGCCTGGATAAGGGTTTCTTCCTCCTCAGCCCTCGTGTCCCCCCAACGACTCGCACAGTCCGGGAACTAATGATGATGATGATAATGATGATGATCGATGTTCCTGGACACAGAGGACTATGGGGTAGTTGGACCTGGCTTCAAAACTTATATTGGTCAAATTGTCTCGGCTGCCAAACGTTGTTGTGTAAGAAGACATCCTACGTGTCAAAGCTATCGGTCAACAGACTGACTTGGAGTCAGAACAATGCCTTAGATCAAGAAAGTATACGTAAACAAAGCAAAAACCGAGGCCAACAGTGTAGTGAACATGAATAAAAAGACAACAAATGATTATCTAAATAAAAAGAAAACACACCAGTAACCAGGTTAGGTACTTTCGTTTATCAATATGTGTGACCCTCCACCACGAAATGAGTCGCATGTCACCTTTGCATGATTTTCATATTTGTACATTTTCCTAAAGAGTTGTGTATGCTCTATCCAGTGATGAAACCCGTTTTAGAAAAGAGCGAAAACCGTTTGAGTTATAAGCCTGTGACTAAGGTGACCCTCACACTGTTACCAGACACTCCCCGGACTTGTATTAAGCCTAGCGCAGAACTGCGCGAGGTGACATGCGACTCATTTCGTGGTGGAGGCTCACAAATATATTAACTAAAATAAATCCCAAAACAAAACGTTGAACATTCATTCAACAAATCAAAGTGTCTTTCATCTGCCATGCGACTCGAATGGGTATGAGACCGCTATCCCCCAACCATCCCCGAAAAAACAATACAACAACAAAGCTTTAAACATTCTTTGATCAAAACAAACTTTCTATTAGGCTAAAAAAAACAACTTTGTTTCCAGTGACAAGGCCGAAAACATAAGGGTCGGTAGAACGGTTTCCTTTCAACACATTTGCTTTATTGAAGTATGATTTTTTTCATTTTCAACACTGAACGAAGCTTTTTATGAGCCAGAAATCGAGCGAACTGTGTCTTCTCGATGCCGACGACGTCTAAATGTTCTTGCAAAGTCTGCACAATCACATGTATTTGTTTTGAAGGGTAAAAAAAAGGTTTAAGGGTTGCAATAACAACAAATCGCCTCGGTCGGGGAATCAGAAACAAGTGGGGGGGGGGGGAGGCTTACCTGCCAGGAAACTCCAATGGCCATGAGACCACACCACAGGAAGCAGAACATGGCGCTGAGAGTCGACAAGATGAGGCTGCATTTGGTCTCTGGTTGCACATCTCCGGGCTGTGCGATCTGTTTCGAACCACAAGACATGTACAGGGGTTATTTCCCTTCCCAAGCAGTCATGTGTGCTAACCAGAAGATATGATTAAAATTCTCATGCGAACTGTCCTGTCTTTTTGAGATAAGTTGTCGTTTCTAACACTTCTGTTTCGTGGATAATACCAACAAGTGACGGGGACGTGTTTATTCTTTTGAATGTTAATTGCTTCAGCTCAACCTCGTTGTTGACCAAGAGGGGAGAAGCGATTATTTGATAGGCGCATTGAAAGTCGATCACATTTGATAACAGCAGAATTATTCTACCACGACAGATGAATAAAATAAAAACAAATCCAGAACGGTAATTATGTGGGACACCTAATTATAGAGAAAACAATAGCAAGACAAAAACAAGTCGCGTGAAGCGATTTAAAAACATTTATCCCAGCGAAACTGGAGGTATCCAACGAACGCTATACTGTAATCAACTTGAGAAATGTTCATGCCGATAATATGAGTTATTTCTAATATTTTGACTGTTAGCAAATGATAACAGACATGTCGAGAAAAAAGATATCAAGCATGAGCCTTTTAGGCGAATGCTGATATCGTTTGTGAGACATGTCTGTTATCATTTGCTAACAGTCAGCATATTAGAAATAACGGTTTTATTACCGACCAAAGGAAATTTCGAAGCGACCCCGCGAATTAGACAGAACAGCCGCAATGGGAACTGGAGCGCTCCTACCTGATTATGCCTGTCAGTCAAATAATTCTCGTGACCTGGGTCAGTCAATCAGAGTAACACACCTTACGTGATGAATATTCACAGGCCAAATGCGTTTGACACACAACAAACCATGTTGAACATGCGTTTCGGTTGCTTCGCTTTTTCTTGTTGAACAGAGAGCGACAGATTTAGAACCGTCTCCAGACGGATGGGAAATGACGTAAAGATACATTTGACGTAAAGCGAGTGACCCAATTTCACTTGATTTGTCCGAATTTTGATATTTTAGATTTCAAGTGAGCGAGTCGGCATTGCACACTCAGAGGATGGGCGGTGCCTCACTGTTCCGTAAAGCACCCACCGACAAAACTCGCTTTTCGGTATTTTTTAGATAAAGAGAGTATTATCTGACAGCATTTGAAGTGTCATTCTTTAGAATAAATCATACTGATATTGCTGATTTAAATTTTTACTTTGTCTTGTTCATTTTTAGCTTGATAAACAAAAAGGGTCCCTGCCTGAACGTTATAACATTTAGAGGGTCACCTAGAATCCGTCCTGATTGGTCAAAAAGCCATATGGGGCACTGAATTGGTAATAATACATGATATTGAAGGAATCTGTGTGCCCTAACTCAGGCTACAGTTGGGGATGGAAGTTCACGAAAACTTGGGAACACACTTACTAAAATATGGTGGGTGCCGACCAATTCTTCGATTTGTTATCCAACGCCACCCGTGGCCACTTTGTTGGGGTACAATTTCCGAGACTACAGGAATCATGCTCACGCAAGTAGACAACGTCTCGATGTTTTACGTTAATGCATCGTGACGTCATCCCCTCTCTCGGGCCTTTTTCTCGCGCGCGTGGCGCCAGTGTATGCATGTCTATGTGCACAAGTGTGTGTATGTGTGTGTGTGTGTGTGTGTGTGTGTGTGTGTGTGTGTGTGTGTGTGTGTGTGTGTGTGTGTGTATCCTTACCCTTGGGGGTACCTTTATTTCGGTGGCGGTCACGTGATACTTAAAACAGAAATCTTTGATCCAAAAAGTGTGCAAGGTAGCCAAGTGAAGGGCCTTTAATGGCATATATACAGTTTGAATAAAATGACATGGGAATGAACGAAAATGGGTGCAATAAATGTTTTGCTCAGTTTATATATTCTTTCATTCAGAAGAAGATCGAATACAATGCAAAGATTTTTTAAATACAAAAGAGAAAGGTTGAAATGGAACGTACCACGATAGGTCGAGTTGGAGCAGGCTGGGGGATGGTCATGGGAACAAAGTTCTGCTGACCGTTATACCCTGGGTGGTGATATCCGCCATTGTTGACCGGTCTACCAAGACTGGCTTCATAGGTGGGTAGACCTTCTGTAATAACATACATTCATATACACAATCCACGATGTGAAAGAAACAATTTAAAGTCAGCAGAGACTTTTTTCTGAGATTTGTTAAAATCAGGGCCGGACTAGGCGAAGAGGAGGGGGGGGGGTTGCCAGTGGTGGCCCAGGGGGATGTCCCCCCTGGCAGCAGGGGCGGATCAGTTCATTTTATGGGTGGTTTTTTTCAAAAGTATATTGTGAAGATATGGGTGTGAAGGCGCGAAGCGCCGAGCCGACGGCGCGAAGCGCCTAGCTTGCTAGGGGGGTCCGGGGGCATGCCCCCCCGGAAAATTTTGAAAAAAAGGATGCAAAATGGTGCAATCTGGTGCATTCTGAGGATGATCATTACCAGTTTCAGGCAGCAGATTTTGTCACTGATTAATACCCCAAAAATTGAAACTCAATGTAAAATAAAGAAATGCATACCTCATTCAATATTTTTTTTTTTGGCTGGGGGGGGGGGGGGTCCGGAAACCCTAGAACCCCCCCCCCCCTCGTTGTGGGGGTCAGGGGGCGAAGCCCCCTGAAGCTGATGGGTAGGTCATATTCTGAGATAGGAAAATGGTCGCTCCTTGCATGAAACGGCATAAAATAAGCAATAATAAAAAAAAAATTAAATAAGTAAGGTACATGTTTAGGCTAGGGGGGGTTGCGCAACCCCCATAACCCCCCCGGTAGTCCGGCCCTGAAAATCTCTCAGCAGAGCAAAACAGACAGAAAAGTATGCCTTCAGACAGCCTACTGGGAGCATCATGATGATATTATAAGATGTTTGATGGGTTGTTGACAGACCAGCTTTTTTGTCTGTCCGAGGGGGAGCATATCGTTTTTTGTTTCATATTTATCGACCAAGGCCGAAGCTATTTTGTTATATTAATCATATACCACCTTTCATCAAGGTTATAAACCATAACCATAACAAAAATCAAACTTGGGTGCGTTCCGTCTTTCATTGCCAAAGGAATGATCTCCCTTGGGGCATATCGATACACACACACACACACACACACACACACACACACACACACACACACACAAACACAAACACACACACACCCACACGCGCGCACGCACGCATGCACACACACACACACCCTCACACATACATACACTCACACACACACACACACACACACACACACACACACACACACACACACGCGCGCGCGCGCGCGCGCGCGCGCCAACGCACAGACGCACGCACACCCTCACACATACACACACATTGTTTTCTTCAGCATCTATTGTTGTTTAGTTGAAGCATGTTGAAGTACGTCAGCTAACGTCTTACAAGCAGCGAAAGGGTTAAACATTGTGTCATACAACTAGTGATATTCACGTTCTTGTCATGCGCCAGTGCACTGAGCGTGTGTGCCAACAAGCACGGTCCTTGCACTGGGTTTGTGGTATTGATTATTTTGTATGACTTGGCGCCAGTGTGTGTCATCTTGCATGTTAACTATGGCGTTGCAAACTGAATAACAGACTGTATACACTGAATGTTTTAAGTATGATTATGTAGTACATGTGTTAGAGAAATGCTACTGTTTCCAACATCAGCACCACCCCTTTGCAACAGATACAGGCACATAGACACATACACACACACCTACCTGTATAAACAAACACACCTGTACACACACACACACACTCACACACACACACACACACACACACACACTCACACACACACACACTCACACACACACTCCTTCACTAACAACCAGCACACGAACACACACACAAACACACACACCTGCCTGTGTATACAAACACACCTATACACATACACTTACACACCCACACACGCACTCGCACACACAAAAACACACACACACACCCACCCCACCCCCCCCCACCCCCCCCCCACACACACACACACACACACACACACACACACACACGCGCGCGCGCGCGCGCGCGCGCAAACACACTCCACCATCACAACCACCACCTAACACTGACCCAAGGAACCACTCTTATTTACATCTGTATGTCTAGTAGCTCACAGGAAGAATGTACACGCCAGCACCAAGGTTCACATCAGCACGCCTCGGCAGACATAGGTAAACATCATGCTTGCCAAAATCTATGCTTCAAGACACACACACACTCACACACACACACACACACACTCAACAGACACAGACTGATAGAGACATACAACCACACCCAAAGAGG
>NC_090252.1:20887042-20892042 GCF_037325665.1 Littorina saxatilis | reverse complement strand
TCTCGCTACAGGGGTGTTCACTCTGTCACAACCAATACCAACCCAACATAGTTGTTACCGGAATTCACCTATTAATACATTAACATAAAGACTAAGACACTCACCCTATAACTATGGAAGAATATCCCACTCAAGGCCCAAATGAGGAGTCCCCAGAAAATGAGACCAAAGAACAGAGCCACGCAGTTCAGGATCTTGGCAACAGTCAAGCTGTGTCGGGCGTGGGCGAATTTTCCATTCAACACTTGCAGACGAGCCTATATATACACACATAACACCAATATCTAAAAACAAAACAAACAAAAAACAAAACATGTGAACAGTGCTGTGCTGTACAGGGGCACGAGGGCAATTGGACCTGGCTTCTATATATATATACGACTTGTGTCAGTGTGTGTGTGTGTGTGTGTGTGTGTGTGTGTGTGTGTGTGTGTGTGTGTGTGTGTGTGTGTGTGTGTGTGTGTGTGTGTGTGTGTGTGTGTGTGTGTCCGCGATGCACGCCCAAGGTTCTCGATGGATCTGTTTCAAATTTGGTGGGCATATTCAGGTAGACCCCGGACACAACCTGCTCGATGAGATATTTCAACACGTGCTCTCAGCGCGCAGCGCTGAACCGATTTTGGTTTTTCTCTGGATCCATTCCCAGTAACTCTTCCTTATCTTCTCCAGTGTTTTCAGCGTTTATCTCCCTTCCTTCGTGTGGCGTCAATCCATATTCCCGTTTCTATTTTTAGAAGGTCACTGTCGACAACGCTCAATCCATATTCTCGTTATACTTTTTTTACTCTTCTCCAGTGTTTTGCGCGTTTATCTCCCTTCCTTCGTGCGGTTTTCGCCGGCGTACACCCGGCAAAGCCGGATCCCCGGCGCAGCAGGGTATTCGGCTCGACTTCTTCCCGGCGAAGCCGTACCCGGCGAAGCGGGTATTCATCTAGTTAAAACATATATAGGTCCAATTGTCCTGCAAAACGTTGTTGTGTCGGAAGACATTCTACGTGTCAAAGCTATCGGTCAACAGACCGGCTGGGAGTCAGGGCAATGCGTTAAATCAAGAACGTATACGTAAAATAACAAAAACTTGACTAAATGCAAAAACCGAGGCCTGGGAACAACACTGTAGTGAACATGAATAAAAAGACAACAAATGACAGCTAGACAGAGAACGCCAGAAATAAAAAGAACGCGCGAGAAATAGTGTGACGTCATTAATCATCATGACAATTCATTACACTGTATATCACGTACTCTCACTCCCTTATTTCCATACCATCCCGAAGAAGGCAGTTACATGCCGAAATATTGATATAAAATTACCTAACTTGGCTACTGGTGGGGTTTGTTTTTAATCAAATGAAAATATATAAAAGAAAATGCTTGTGTCTCTCACAAACATATTGAATCAGACAAACATGCAGACAGAGAGGCAGCCAGACAGACACAAAAGATAGGAGGACTGTCGGACGGACAATCATAAACATAGTTCGACACAGACCCTCTCACAGGTACAAATACAGACAGCGACACACACACAGACACAGATATAGACACTCAGGCACAGACACTGACATATAGGAGAAGGGCTCCTAATATGGACCACTTTTTGTTTCATGCTGATAACTAGCTTGTTTTCTTGCGAAGATGTTTCATTTTGTGGTTGGTAGTCCTTCTCTCTTAGGTTAACCGTTAGGCCTAATTAGAGGGAATCAGCTGTGATAGACATTCAGTGAAAATTAGATACAGAAAAAAATCACAATTGGTCCATATTAGGAGCCTGGGCGCCCAATATGGACCAGTAAAGAGGCCTTCACGAATCAATGTAAAGAGCACCTTATACTTCAAAATAACATGATACAACTTAGTGTGCAAGTCAGACCAGAGACATACATACAATAATGCTTTAGATTTATCTGTTTCGGGTCGATTAGAGCATTATTTGAAGCACACCGGGAAACTAAAGAAGCTTATCAAAAACAGAGTGAAAATAAGTGATATTATCAACTACCAAGAAAAGAAGACCATTTGATATATTCTTCTGAAATCTCGAGGGCTAACTATAGGTTATTTTCAGCAAGCTTCTTGATGAATTAATGAAAATAGCCTTTAGCTTTTATTTTCTTCGATTTTAGGGTTGGAATAAACACAAATGTCGGTCGGGGAATCGGAAACATGGGGGGGGGGGGAGGCTTACCTGCCAGGCAACCCCAATGGCCATGAGACCACACCACAGGAAGCAGAACATGGCGCTGAGAGTCGAAAAGACAAGGCTGCCAGTGGTCTCCGGTTCCACCTCTCCCGACTGTGCAATCTGTTTCGAACCACAAGAAATGTACAGGGGTTATTTCCCTTTCCCAGAAAACCAGAAGTTACCATGAAGATTTCAATGCGAACTGTCCTGGCTCTTTTTGAGATAGGGTTTTGTTTCTAACACTTATGTTTCGTGGATAATACCAACAAGTGACGTCGCCTGTTTATTCTTTTGAATGATGCTTGAGCTCAACCTCTTTGTTGACCAAGATGTGAGAAGCGATTATTAGATAGGCGCATTGCAAGTCGACCACATTCAATAACAGGAGAATTGTTTTCCACGACAGATAAATACAAAATAAAAATCCAGAACGGTAATATTATGGGACACCTAATTATAGAAAAAGCAAATAGTGCACAACTACATCCACCTACATTGGTCTTTGTGGTGGAGGGTCATTCAAGTAATAATATGAGACAGTTGAAAGAAAAAAGTACAGAATTTAGATTGGTGATAAGTTGACTTTTTGATATCAAAATGTCGAGAGTCGAAGACGAATTGTGACCCTCCACCACGAAATGAGTCGCATGTCACCTCGCGCGGTCCGTCTGTAGATGTTAGTTTCTTTGTTAGTCTTGTGTTGACAACTCTTCGAAAAGCGCTTAGAACTGTACCCACGGAATACGCGCTATATAAGCTTCATATTGATTGATTGATTGATTAATATAAGTCCGGGGAGTGTCTGGTAACAGTGTGAGGTTCACCTTAGTCACAGGCTTATAACTCAAACAGTTTTAGCTCTTTTCAAAAACGGTTTTCACCACTTGATAGAGCATAAACAATATCTTTAGAAAAATATAAAAATATGAAAATCATGCAAAGGTGACATGCGACTCATACCATCGTGGAGGGTCACAATTGACTAAGATATGTGGTTTGTTAGGGCATGCGTAGACTTGTATTAAAGGCATACTCCATATGTGACCCTCCACCACGAAATGAGTCGCATGTCACCTTTGCATGATTTTCATATTTTTTACATTTTCCTAAAGAGTTTTTTTATACTCTATCCAGTGGTAAAAACCGTTTTAGAAAAGAGCGAAAACTGTTTGAGTTATAATCCTCTGACTAAGGTGACCGTCACACTGTTACCAGACACTCCCCGGATTTATATTAAGCCTAGCGCAGAACCGCGCGAGGTGACATGCGACTCATTTCGTGGTGGAGGGTCACATATTTTGAAAACAGTTCGGCTCACCATTAGAGATCTGGCCAAGCTTTTAACATGAAATAAAATAATTACTCCACTTCGACACATCTTCTTCTTCTTCTTCTTCTTCTTCTTCTTCTTCTTCTTCTTCTTCTTCTTCTTCTTCTTCTTCTTCTTCTTCTTCTTCTTCTTCTTCTTCTTCTTCTTCTTCTTCTTCTTCTTCTTCTTCTTCTTCTTCTTCTTCTTCTTCTTCAGCGTTTAAGACATTCTGGTGACGTGTGAGCTCGTTTGCCCATTTGGGTTCCCCACACTTTGAATATGTGCGCGATATAAATTGCATTAAAAAAGATTAAAAGAAATATTAAAAAATCCCTGCGCTTAGAACTGTACCCACGGAATACGCGCGATATAAGCCTCATATTGATTGATTGATTGACTATACTTTGAGAGCATAGTCAGCTTCACTCCGCTTTCGTTGGGTAGGCATGCTGTGTATGTTCGTGTTTCCATAACCCACCGAACTCCGACATGGATTACAGGATCTTTTCCGTGCGCACTTGGTCTTGTGCTTGCGTGTACACACGAAGGGGGTTAAGTCACTAAGCAGGTCTGCACATAAGTTGACCTGGGAGATTGGACAAATATCCACTCTTAACCCACCAGGCGGCAGCCACCGGGATTCGAACTCACGCCCTCCCGATTAGGAGGCCGACGTCTTATAGCTTACCACTGCGCCACTTCGCCCGCCGACACATATCAAAATTCCATTATTCTGACTACACTCGCGGTAGTGAGTTTCAGGTGTGTTTTGTGTGGGTAAATTTCTATTTCACTATTGGCCTTTTACGAGATTAATTGATTTTTTTTAAATCCCATAGGGCACAGAGAGCACCCGGTCTTTTAAATTTATGTATGTGGCCGAGTGTAGGTATAAGGTCTTGTCCCATGTAAACGCCTGGTCAGATCTCAGACGATAAGCCAGACTGTTTACACGGGAAGGAGTGAGCCTTCAATGATTGTCTTGAGAAAGGTTGAAATAGAACATACCACCATAGGTCGAGTTGGAGCAGGCTGGATGTTGGTCATGGGAATACAGTTCTGCTGATCGTTGGTAGGCCCTGTGTTGTGATACCCGCCATTGTTGACCGGTCCACCAAGACTGGCTTCATAGGTGGGTAGACCTGTAATAACACGTATATGGAAACATGTGTTATTGGCCGTGCCATTAAGGATGAAAATCACGTGTTCATCTCAATGCTTGTTATTCTCTCAGGTAGCAGGAGAATGGTTCCGAATAACTCTCATTCACTTTATTACCCATGTCGTATGTATTTAGAGAGCTTACTTCCTTTGTTTATAAGATTAAACAGCGCTCTGCTTCATTTGTTTATAAGATTAAACAGCGCTCTGCTTCATTTGTTTATAAGATTAAACAGCGCTCTGCTTCATTTGTTTATAAGATTAAACAGCACTCTGCTTCATTTGTTTATAAGATTAAACAGCACTCTGCTTTATTTGTTTATAAGATTAAACAGCGCTCTGCTT
>NC_090252.1:20857042-20882042 GCF_037325665.1 Littorina saxatilis | reverse complement strand
AGACGGACACGTTTCGATCCCTGATTTTACCGCTGAGATGTTTCAGTGTGTCCCATGTATTAGTCATTGGCTGCTGCAAGGAGCACATATAACATAGCATAAACAACAACGATTTACTGTTCTCATTTGTACACGCTCACTTTGATGTGCGATTTTAAATGAGTGTACGAAGGGATAGACGGGTCGTTGTTTTGTTGGTGGTGATTTTCTTCTCAATTGCTAGCCCTAAGTCTACCATGATGTTTCGTTTGCCACAGATTAGCTGCAAAGAAACACACATTGTACAGCAACGAAATATGTGATACAGTAACGTGCACATGACCACTCTTTGTTTATTCATGTTTGGATGACGGTTTTGATCACAAGTTTCAACCCTGAGTTTTTCTGTGTGATCTTGTACCCACTCCTTAATTAGTTGCCAAGACGCACACACGATTAATTAGCTGAAAACAAAGATGTGACTTGTAGTCATGGGCACATACTCACTTTGATGTTAAGTTTCGGTTGACTGTACGTAGATGAAGACATGTTTTATGTGTAGATTCCAGCCCTTACTTTTTTAGTATGTTATACGTTGATTTCTCCTCAGCTGCTAAGAAACACAATGCAAAAACAGTTGCCACGAAACGCATATGAAACAGCTGCCAAGAAACACATATAACACAGCTGTCAAGAAACACATAAAAAACAGCTGCCAAGAAATACATATAAAACAGCTGTCAAGAAACACATATAAAACAGCTGCAAAGAAACACATATAAAACAGCTGCCAAGAAACACATATAAAACAGCTACCAAGAAACACATATAAAACAGCTGTCAAGAAACACATATAAAACAGCTGCAAAGAAACACATATAAAACAGCTGCAAAGAAACACATATAAAACAGGTCAGACAACACCGATTCAGCTTGTAGTCAGGGGCACGTGCTCGCTTTGATGTTAGCATTTGACTGGTTTAGTGATCGGCAGGTTTCGATGCTAAAATTAATGTCAATTCTGAGTTTTGTCTGTGGCCTGTTAAGGACTCATGAGCTCACATCATTTATCTAAAACAACAACAATGCAATTTTTAGTCACAAAGCAATATCTCATTCAATGGTAACTTTGAACAGATTTGAGTCAAGACAAGAGATGGAAACGTAGATTTTTTTGTATTCTACTTTCCAGCGCTGTGTCCAGTTAATTACTTATCAGCTTCAACAGAGCTTCAACAGAGCACATATTACCGCTAATTCCACTACGATGTTGTTGCCAAGTGCACATCCTCATATGCATGTTACGTTTTGAGTGCCTGTACATTCAGATAGACACGTTTGATTTCAATATCAAGCTCTGAGTTTTTCAGTATGTCAAAAAAATTACATCTCAGCTGCTTAAAAACACACATTATTTTGCTCAAGTAACTGTTGCACACGTGCACGTGCTCATTTTTATATTACCTTTTTGGAAGACTGCAGATCCAAAGCTTTGTGATTTGAAAGTTCAGCATGTAGAAGGTTGTAGGTTCAAATCCCAGCCTGGTGGGTTAAGGGTGGAGATATTTCCAATCTCCCAGGTCAACTTATGTGCAGACATGCTAGTGCCTTACCCCTGTTTGTGTGTACAAACAAGCCACAAGACCAAATGCGCACGGAAAAGATCATGTAATTCATGTCAGAGTTCAGTTGGTTAAAGAAACACAAAAATACCCAGCATGCTTCCCCTGAAATGAAATGAAATGAAATGAAATGAAATGAAATGAAGTCATTGTTCACCTCGACCGCAAGCGCGGTCTCGGAGAACAATGACTGTCTCGATCTGTGTAAAATGTCATATTTTGGTCAAACACGCAAATAACGTATAGTGTCCACTGATGGTTTTTCACGAGATAAGACAAGAGCAGCCTTTAAGTTAAACACATGCCAATCATTAATTTACAGTGGGCTGTTTCCCGTGAGGAATGGGAATTTTTTGTTGAACTGATTGGCACCAATATCATATATCGATTCAGAAAACACGCACAATTTAGTCTACACAGATCTAACCGGGCATTTCTATAGAACGAGGGAAACCTTTAATTGGACATACAACAACCACCAATAACCTGAAGGCTTTTTGTGCATGATATATGTATAGGTTACAACACGAGTGGTTTTTTATATGGCTTGTATTTCAGTCAAGACCCAGCGGATGAATATCATCGGGAGACACGAGCCTCTGGCGAGTGTCTCTCGATTGATATTCCCGCTGGGTCTTGACTGAAATACAAGCCATATAAAAAACCACGAGTGTTGTAATCTGTATATCCCATTCTACCATCAAACACAAAGTGTAGACTACTAGCGGCACTGTTGCGATCTGTGCAGGGTAAAACTGTTGCCAGCGAGACTTAGCCCTTTTGCAACCTTAAACTAAGTGACCGTCGCTGAAAAAATAAAACGAATGAGTGCATCGATAAGTACGCGGTAACACTACTTTCAGACCATTTAAAAGCTTTAAGTAAAGGTTCATAAGTTGCAAGAAAGTAATGAAGTCGAATAGAAATTAATTTAGTTGAAGCGCACAATTCTTTTGTTTTGCGTTTCAGGTCGGCAGAACGGGCGAAACGGGTTTGGGACCCATTTGGCTTACTCGATTCAGAATTGATTCCACGTTGTTTTTCTCGAACGTGTGTAATTAGGCTTATTGACAGAGAAGCAAATCTTAGGGAACAAATATGTAGGTTTAGATTTAACCATTTGCTCCCTATTTGAAATGTATCTACGTGATAAACTGTTTTGCGAGTGTGTTTGTATGGATGAACTTAAACTGGTATGGGTGAGAGGAAAACGCGACCGACACGTCTGTCACCGCCGATTGATTGCATTTTGAAGGAATATGACTGGATTACGGAAAAATATGTGGACTTACTGCAGAGCCAGGCAAAAGAGTAGACTTGCTCGCAAAACACGTGAAACAGCCGATGTTTGATAGCTGAAGGCGCACACCGGCAAAACACACTACCGACAGATTCTCAAAAGTCGTCTGCTAACGATGCAAGGGGAGGGTACTCGTGTTTTTGTTTTGGTTCGCTAGCATCTGGTTATCTTGTAAGTTGAATGTTCGTTTTTTTCGACCTGCATTGCTTTCATAATGAAAGAAACTTTTGCTTATTGCATCTCATACATCAGATCAGTTCTGAGATTCATTTTTGCGTGCAACTGATATGGTTTTCTGAGCCGTGCAATGCGATTTTAGAACTTCATACAAATGTGTCACATTGTTCGGCGCGAGGTCAAAGGTCGGGAGGAAAGTAGTCCTTTGCCCAAATCGGAATCTGCACTATCATATATTTTTTGGAGTCCATGATGTATTTATTGAGCTATAAAAATACAACATGTATACCCATACTGAAGTAACAGAGACAAAGAAGGGAGGTCATGGGATATATATATATATATATAGATATATATACACTTTTGTTTTCTTTTCTTTTTTTGCAGTAAAACAAAAAGTTCCGCTCTGCACAGAAGTTAACAAACACGCTGTAAAATGTTCGCATATGTTTTAAGTTGAAAGTGTGTGTGTGTGTGTGTGTGTGTGTGTGTGTGTGTGTGTGTGTGTGTATGTGTGTGTGTGTGTGAGTGTGTGTGTGTGTGTATGTATGTGGGTGTTTGTGTGTGTATGTGGGTGTTTGTGTGTGCATGTGGGTGTTTGTGTGTACATGTGGGTGTTTGTGTGTACATGTGGGTGTTTGTGTGTGTGTGTGTGTGTGTGTGTGTGTGTGTGTGTGTGTGTGTGTGTGTTTGCGCACTTATCTCTACACAACATCAATCGAATCTGTCAAATATTTTAATTAGGATTGCTACAGGCTTCGCTCAGAACATAAATCACTTGATTCAATATTTGCCAACACTTTATCAAACAAGCACCACTGAAATCCGTCGGTCGCTATTTGCAAATGTCTGTTTATGAAAAGAAATTATGATTTTAGTCAGCACCATGTACGTCTCTTTAAAAGGGCTGGAATCAAAAGAAAATGCGCAGTATATATACTTCGAAAGGTTCAGACTTCTTGAACGTTCAAAAACGTTCCGGACAATTTGATGTCCGAACGACTGAGGAACATTTTGACACTGTATTCGTTGTTCTTAAAGTCTGTTTCTGTTTGGCTCTTGAAGTCTGTTACACTTTTACTCATAAAGTCGATTACGTGTTTGCTTTTAAAGCCTGTGCTTGTTAACTTTGTCTCTCATCATGTCAGTCAGTGCTTATTTCGTGGTAGTCTTCGTCGGGCTTCATCACCTTGCACCCATGAGCGGAGCCATCTTCCCGACCTTCACATTCAAGGACGTGAAACAGTCTGACGTGCTGTTTACGGACTATGCGCTTTTTGATATATCTGCCCAGAACGTCTTGCGCTGTGCTAACCAGTGTAGTCTTCATATTGGGTGTGAGGTGTTCACTTTCACTTTTACTCAGGGGCGTCTGGAGACAGGAGGGTGTCGCGGCTACTCTGCCGAGTTTAATGCTTCAGAGTCTGGCGTGCTGACTCGACCTGGCGCAGAGACCTATAAGATGGGTAAGACATGTTTGTTTTTACGATTCGAGTTTGAGTATGGTTAGTTTGGTTCGTTTGAAGCTTGCGTGCGGTACGTAAATGCATCTTAGATGTTGATAATATTGAAGCTTGGATGACGTACATGAACTCAGTACCTGTTTCTCTCCCTGTGTGTTTATGTGTGTGTATGTGTGTGTGTGTGTGTGTGTGTGTGTGTGTGTGTGTGTGTGTGTGTGTGTGTGTGTTTCTCTGTCTGTCTGTCTGTATCTCTCTCTCTCTCTCTCTCTCTCTCTCTCTCTCTCTCTCTCTCTCTCTCTCTCTCTCTCTCTCTCTCTTTTTTTTTTCTCTCTGCCTAAATGTCTCATCCTATCTGTGTCTCTCCGTCTGAATATCTGTCTCTGTCTTTGTGTATTTATGTCTCTGTTTCTGTCGGTCTCTTTGTCTGTCTGTCTGTCTGTCTGTCTGTCTGTCTGTCTGACAGACTGACAGAGGCAGATAGAAGGGATATTTATTCTTGGACCTTTGCCTTGAAACATTTATCCACAAAATCATGTTTGCACTATTTTAGACCAGTGTTTTTGGATACCCTACACGGTACTGGACGACTTCAGACGCTATGTCAACCATACTCTGACCCCTGAAGACGACCCTGACATCGGCCATTGCGACTTAAAGCTTGGATGGTACCGCGTCCTGATCAACGGTTCCAACGCTGTAATTCCTACACGCCGCGTTCAGGTAGTCAAATACAAGAACTTGAAAGTAACCAAAACAAACAGAAGAACAAACAAAATAAACAAACAAACAAAGACTACAACTATTTAAACCAAACAAACGGGCGGGGATGTAGCTCAGTCGGTAGCGCGCTGGATTTGTATCCAGTTGGCCGCTGTCGGCGTGAGTTCGTCCCCACGTTCAGCGAGAGATTTATTTCTCAGAGTCAACTTTGTGTGCAGACTCTCCTCGGTGTCCGAACACCCCCGTGTGTACACGCAAGCACAAGACCAAGTGCGCACGAAAAAGATCCTGTAATCCATGTCAGAGTTCGGTGGGTTATAGAAACACGAAAATACCCAGCATGCTTCCTCCGAAAGCGGCGTATGGCTGCCTAAATGGCGCGGTAAAAACGGTCATACACGTAAAAGCCGTGGGAGTTTCAGCCCATGAACGAACAAACAAACAAACCAAACAAACAAAGACAAGAGAAGATTGTGCACTGACCAACATAAAATCTACTTCTGTCAACTCAAAGTCTAAGAACACGGCAATGCTTGGTATCGACAATCATGTCTTCTTGTTTTATGTTAGTTTTTATTTGTTATTAATGCCTCATGTTTCTCCGTTGACAAGTTGTCGTCTGATTTACTCTGTTGCTGCTTTGCCAACAATCTCAATTTTGTGCACACAAGCACACTGGCCGAATGTTAAATAAGAAACAGCTTGGGCATGAACTCAACTTTAAACTTACATTCAACTAATTTACTCTTTTTATTCCAGGCGAATCAGTGTGGCTCAAACTTCCCTCACTATCTTGACCTCCAAGGAAACGCAATGCCGAACAGAGGTCACGAACTGGAATCACGTGTCTGCGTAGGAAGATACAGGTTCTTCGACAGCTGGGGGTCTTGCGTTCGTCCGAAACCAGTGACCGTGAGGAACTGTGGCGCTTTCTATCTCTACAAGCTGAACAGTCTGACCTCTTGCTCAGCTGCTTACTGTGCAGAACCGAGCAAGTAGCTAACATATGCCAAAAGCAAGAAGGCAATTAAGCTATATAATAACCAAGTAGCAAAGCTATACCTAACCAAGAAAGCAGTTAAGCTATACCTTTTGGTAGTCGCTGAGCTGTACCTTACCCAATTAACCAAGCTTTATTTCATCCAAGTAGCCCAGTTATAACTTAACCAATTAGCCTAGCTGTACCTATATATGTGGGAGGTGTGTTTATAACCTGCCCTGTTATATAGTGCTATATGTCTTCTGTATAAACAATGTCCTGTTTGTATTATTGTTATGTACCACGCCTGAATTTCTCTATGAGATAATAAAGTATTCTTATTCTTATTATTCTTATTCTTAAACCAAGAAGCCAAGCTTTACCTAAACTAAGAAGCCCAGAAATACCTAAACCAAGTAGCCCAGCTATATCAAAACCAAGTAGCCCAGCTATACCTAAACCAAGTAGCCATGCAAGCTTTACCTATAATCCAAGAAGCCAATCGTTACCTAATCCAAGTGGCTAAGCTATACCTAAACCAAGTGGTCCGGCTATACCTCAACCAAGTAGACAAGCTATACCTAAGCCAAGTAGACAAGCAAAACCTAAACCAAGTAGGCAAGCTATATCTAAACCAAGTAGCCCAGCTATACCTAAACCAAGTAGCCTAGCTATACCTAAACCACGTAGTCAAGCTATACCTAAACCAAGTAGCCTAGCTATACCTAAAAATATAGGCCAGCTATACCTAAACCAAGTAGCCCAGCAATATCTAAACCAAATAGCCCAGCTGTATCTAAACCACATAGCCCAGGTGTACCTAAACCAAGTAGACAAGCTATACCTAAACCAAGTAGCCTAGCTATATCTAAACCAAATAGCCTAGCTATACCTAAAAAAAGGTAGCCCAGCTATAGTTACCTAAACCAAGTAGACAAGCTATACCTAAACCAAGTAGCCTAGCTATATCTAAACCAAGTAGCCTAGTTATACCTAAAAAAGGTAGCCCAGCTATACCTAAACCAAGAAGCCCAGCTATACCTAAACCAAGTAGCCCAGCTATACCAAAACCAAATAGCCCAGCTATATCTAAACCACGTAGCCCAGCTATACCTAAACCAAGTAGCCTAGCTATACCTAAACCAAGTAAACAAGTTATACCTAAACAAAGTAGCCCGCAGCTATACTTAAGCCAAGTAGCCTCGCTATACCTAAACAAAGTAGCACAGTTATACCTAAACCAAGTAGCCCAGCTATATCTAAACCAAGTAGACCAGCTATATCTAAACCAATTAGCCCAGCTATATCTAAACCAATTAGCCCAGCTATATCTAAACCAAGTAGCCCAGCTATATATAAACCAAGTAGCCCAAATTTATATAAACCAAATATCCAAGCAATATTTAAACCAAGTAGCCCCGCTATACCTAAACCAAGTAGCCTAGCTATATCTAAACCAATTAGCCCAGCTATATCTACACCAATTAGCCCAGCTATATCTAAACCAAATAGCCCAGCTATATATAAACCAAGTAGCCCAGCTTTATCTAAACCAAATAGCCCAGCTATATCTAAACCAAGTAGCCCAGCTATATCTAAATCAATTAGCCCAGCTATATCTAAACCAATATAAACCAAGTAGCCCAGCTTTATGTAAACTAAATAGCCCAGCTTATATCTAAACCAATTAGCCGAGCTATATCTAAACCAATTAGCCCAGCTATATCTAAACCAAGTATAGCCCAGCTATATCTAAACCAAGTAGCCCAGCTATATCTAAACCAAGTAGCCCAGCTATATCTAAACCAATTAGCCCAGCTTTATCTTAACCAAATAGCCCAGCTATATCTAAACCAAGTAGCCCAGCTATGTCTAAACCAAATAGCCCAGCTATATCTACACCAAGTAGCCCATATCTACTCACACGTCTACATAAAACAACTGAACAAGGAAAACGCATCAGAACACAACATTGAAACGGTTAAAACAAATGAGAATTTGCTTATTATTTTCTTACACAATTTATTTTTAATTGCCACAGACATTGATGTCGAAAAGGTGTGGAAACAAAAGATCATGTTGTTTGATTTTACGTCGTCGCCCTGTCAGTTTGCACACAGTCATAATTATTTGCACTCACCTATTCCGAATGCCATGCATGTTTAAGTATATGACGTCATTTGTAAAACGTTTCTTCGGTATAAGTGTTAAGCAAAGGTTCAGCGACTCCCGTTCAATTTAACATTGCCCTAGACTGTTATCGTGATGGTATAGAAAGCTTACAAGGCTACAATCGTCATGATAGTCCAACATGACTTCAACAACAAAACTGTAATCACTTCACCCCCCCCCACACACACACACACACACACACACACACGCACACACACACACACTCATTCCTTCTTCTCGCGCACTCCCTTTTTCTTTTTTGATTGTAGAAGATGTATCAACAAAGAAAATAAAAATGTGCGAATAAGAGATTCGGGATTGTGTAAGAATTCTAGAGAATGTGCCATGAGTACACTGTGTAATTACCTTGACCCTCACAACAGCTGTGCCATGGTCCGCTCGCTATTTTACTCAGAAGATTCACATAGTCACAGGCACACACATACACACAGACAGACACGCAGACACAGACACAGACACAAAGACAAAGACATACACACTGACACACTGACACACACGCACACACCAACACACACACACACACACACACACACAGACAGACACACAAACACACTAACACACACACACACTTTTCACACAGTCTCCCCCCCCCCCCCCCCCATCCAAAAAGCGTACCTTAAACACACGCAGACACACGCGCTTTCTTTCTCTTCGTCACTCACTGTGCATTGTTTCCCTTTATTTGTACCAAGCACGTGCATGTTACAATACGGTAAAAATGCAGCGGCTTGATATATTAGAACATCTTTAAAACACGAAAAGATATATGGATAAACACACAAACGTGTATATTTTGGAACCTGTACACTGTTGAAACAGTGACACCACACATCATCAATTTATAAAAAATCGTTCCACTGCAAAAATGTGGAATCTCAAAATTATGAAAGCGTGGTTCAATAAAGTTACATGAAGTTCATTCCCGCTAATCTCACAATATTACGTGTACACTCAGTGCAGCGATCAATGTACACATTTTCTTTCACAGCAAGTAAAAACAAATAAAGTAGGACTGCAAGAAACATTCATAACAACCACTTTAGACGGGCGGTTTGTCATGTTTCTGTAACAATAACATAACAAAGACATTATTCCTCATTAGAATAAATAGATCAAAATTGACAAGTTTTTTCAGCGCAACGTTAGCTCTCTCTCTCTCTCTAGATAGCGATTTACAAATACAAATTTTAGTAAAGGATTAGATCACATTCTTGTGTTAAACTTCAAAGCATAATTTATGTTGTTCTGCTTTTTTTAAAATTATTTGTTTTATTAAGGTACCGCTTTTAAGAAAAGTCAAGTAATCATTACTTTTATATTTATCAATAAAAAAAATTAAAACAAATACTTGGGGTGGGGGGGGGGGGGGGCAGGGAAATAACGATTATATTTTGATGAGCTAACTAAAGAATAGCAGTGATTTCTTGGTTGTATTTCATTATGACAGAAAGTGGTGTTTTTTACGATTAAGAATTAAAAACACGCACAAAAAGGCGACATTTTGGGAACGTTTAATTATAGACAAACTGAAATATCCACACGAACTTCGACTTATCATTTTTAAAGATGGATAAAGAAGATACACAACAGACAAACTTCAATAACTGATACTAAAACAAATCCCAACACAAATAGAGTGCCAACGTTCCAATTTTTAGAATAAAAAAACAAGAAAGGTAAGTTGTTGGAACGTTTGTTATTGACAAAAAACGTTACATTCACAAATATATCGACCCAACGGTCTTTTAAGTGCACAGACAAACAATTAGTTACGACAACTTATCTTGATCGAAGTTTCTACCGCCTGCTACGAAGCCCCAAGCGAATGAATCATTCATGCATTCATTCAAGTCATTCATTCGCTTGCGGCTTCGTAGCAGGCGGTAGAAACTTCGATCAAGATAAGTTGTCGTAACTAATTGTTTGTCTGTGCACTTAAAAGACCGTTGGGTCGGTATATTTGTGAATGTAACGTTTGATGTCAATATCAAACGTTCCAACAACTTACCTTTCTTGTTTTTACATTTAGTCAAGTTTTGACATAAGGTTTTAACATAGAAGGGGAATCGAGACGAGGGTCGTGGTGTATGTGTGTGTGTGTGTGTGTGTGTGTATGTGTGTGTGTGTGTGTGTGTGTGTGTGTGTGTGTGTGTGTGTGTGTGTGTGTGTGTGTGTGTGTGTAGAGTGATTCAGACTAAACTACTAAACCGATCTTTATGTTTAGAATGGTATCCCCGGACATTTTTTTTAATTGTTTCGATAAATGTCTTTGATGACGTCATATCCGGCTTTTTGTAAAAGTTGAGACGGCACTGTCACACCCTCATTTTTCAATCAAATTGATTGCAATTTTGGCAAAGCAATCTTCGACAAAGACCAGACTTTGTTATTGCATTTCAGCTTGGTGGCTTAACAAATAATTAATGAATTTGGTCATTAAAAATCGGAAACTTGTCATTAAATTAATTTTTAAACGATCCAAAAATAATGTCATCTTATTCTTCGTCATTTTCTGATTCCAAAAACATATAGATATGTTATATTTGGATTACAAACAAGCTCTAAAAATTAAAAATATGAACATTATGATTAAAATGAATTGTCCAAAATCGATTTAGAAACAATTTCATCTTATTCCTTGTCGGTCCCTGATTCCAAAAACATATAGATATGATATGTTGGGATTAAAAACAAACTCAGTACACTAAAAAGAATAGAGATACAGAAAAGCGTGTAATCCTGCTCAGCGCGACCATTACCACACTATTCTGGCTTGTCGATTTCACTGCCTTTGCCACGAGCGGTGGACTGACGAAACTACGAGTATGCGGTCTTGGTGAAAAAATGCAGTGCGTTCAGTTTCATTCTGTGAGTTCGACAGCTTGACTAAATGTTGTTATTTCGCCTTACGCGACTTGTTTGATACTAAGACAGATTAGAATTGTTGCAGTTTCCAAAGTGGACGAAGCTATATTACTATAGTTTTGTTTAATAGACACATTTTGAAAGAAAGAAAGAAAAAAAACCATTTTGCTTGAAAAAGTAAGTTACTTCAAGCGGACCAACAAAACCACATTCGTCACAAATATGCTGTTTCAGATATTTACAAATCAGACTTCTGTTTTTCAGAACAAAGGACAAATGTTACAGTAGCCCTGTCCTGAAATAGGGGGCAAGAGTGATTACTGATTCGGTGCTAAACTGTAGAAAATTGTTTGAAACACTGCATTAAAAGAAAAAATACAGACAGACAAAAACAGCGGTTCCTCAAATGTTGTAGGTTCCACTGTAGAAAACATTACCTGATGTAAAAGCAATCAATTGTTGAATCGGTGAGGGGAATGAAAGGCCTTTCCAGTCATATCACTGATTTTACAATAAACGGCATTATCATAAAGATCTACACTTAAAGGTATCTGCCTATATTTTTGTGACGGGTAGTATAGATTCACACAGAAGTCAACGACTAATTGTTGACACTGAAGGCAACGTCATAATACCAATAGAGGTCGTGGATGAGTTTGTAGATGAAGAAGGAGCCACAGTTCCGTACCTTGGCTGGAGCACTAAAAGTGCAGCAGCTTGAATACGCGAAACAGACCTGTCCTTCCTTCTCCGTGCTGACGCCAGGCAGAGTTTGATTCATCAGGTCTAGCCACATTGGATACCAATGGTTGCACAGCCTTCCCTGTTTGAACACCAACAGACTGCTAAACAAACAAGCTAAATTTAAACAACAAAGTGACTGTGGTGAGATGAACAAAGTTAAACAAAACAAAAGAATGCTGTACTCACCGATGCAAGGACAGTACAATACAATACGAATTTTCGCTATGAAAGGTTCATCAGGAAACAGACAAAACAAAAGGACAACAAAAAGCAAAAGCAACACTGACTGAACGAACAAGGTTGGAAAAGAAGATGGAGGGGAAACACCTAAAACAAGCTAAGCTTGCAAGCATACGTGTTAATGCCAAAGTACCCGTACCTTGCGTTTATCTTAGAGTTAAGTTTCACTCGATCCCGTGTAGAGCATCTATAGACAAGAGGCGAAGCCTTCAAGGCTCCCGTAAGAAATCAACAAACAGTAACACAAACTCACTCACTCCGTCACGCACACACACACACACACACACACACACACACACACACACACACACACACACACACACACACACACACACACATACACGTGGCCACTTTTTCCACTGCTGTCCGATACTTTTCATCCACACTTGTCACCATGCCGAGTGGATCTAAATTCGGAAGTCTTCATGTGGCTTCATAGCGTCGATCTTTGTTGTAGGTTAACCTCCTTTCTGAAACAAATGGCAAAATGCGATTAGTTATGATGACTACAACCTACACAAATATAAACAGTGTTTTGAAACAGAATAGTATACAAGCCACTTTACCTATGCAGCATGGTAACCCTACAATATGCGAAACATGTCAACTGACTGCAGCAGCTTGGTTCTCAAAATAATTCTGACGGTCAACACAGCCAAAACAGTATTCACAGTCCATTTTAAGGAGCAACGGAGGTACTATCTTAGGGTCTTGTTTTAGTGATAACGATGAACTCAGGAGGAAAAAAAACAGAGGAAAAAAGAAACATTTAATATTAACCGCAGCAAAATACAGAATCACATGTACCATTTACAAACAAATTCCACAGCAAGCTTTCTTTGGACGACTGTCGTTGTCTCAAAACTCGCATTCTACCTTCTGTCCGAAAGAATCGAATCTTACGTTGTACTGCCTTCAAAGAAAATGCCAACAAAGACAAGGAAGTTGTTGCAAGGTAAGCTTACTAAACGTTACATAGCGAATCATAATAGTGCGTAAACAGCAAACAGTACAATCAAAGAGAGGATCGAGTCTGGAATGAAACGCGATACAGATCTAGCATTGGGGACACCCCGAAGCGTCCCGGTACAAAAGCGTCCCGGTACCGAAGCGTCCCGGTACCAAAGCGTCCCGGTACCGAAGCGTCCCGGTACCAAAGCGTCCCGGTACCGAAGCGTCCCACTATAACGCGTCACAGGACTTAGACTTTTTTTTTTTTTTAAACCTTGACCAAGGGCGGATCAATTCACTTTAGAGGGGGGGGGGGGGGTTACAAAATGACTGCGAAGATACAAGTTGACGGCGCCGAAGGCGCCTAAGCCTCTAGGGGGGTCCGAGGGCATGCCCCCCCGGAATTTTTTTTTTATCCAAAGAAGCAAAATAGAGCTATCTGGTGCATCCTGAGCCAATAAATTACCTCTTTTTTTTTGGGGGGGGGGGGATCCGCCCTTGTTGACCTTGATTTGACCTTGACTTGACTAACCATATTTATTTTTTTTAAATTTAATCTTGACCTTGATTTGACCTTGACTTCACTGATTTTTTTAATTTTGCACAGATCTTGATTTGCTTTTGTCCAACTTTTCCCCAACTTTACTTTAGATCTGTACTCACAACACACCAATTTGGAAATACTGTACCCGTGTGGACAAGTTCGGGGGAAAAGTCCGTAGACTTCCCTTCACAAGAGGGATATGTTTGTTATCACACACGCTTTCTGGCTTCACTAAGCGTGAGCGTCGGAAAAAATCTTTTCAGTTCAGCCTCCGACTTTTAAATTGTATCATTTGGGTTAATTTGGGTTTGTTTGGGTTCATTTGGGTAATAAAGAACGCTCGCGCTGGACCCGAGTACTCTTCAGACTGGCTCGCTCCCCCAGTATGAAAGTTTTTGTCTTGTGCACGTTTAAGACCAAGTGATTGCTCTGTGTGAATTACAGGCATTCCCTTTGCTATATAATACATTGGCATGCGAGCCGTGGATGTGCGTGGTGACTGGTACCGGGACGCTTCGGCACCGGGACGCTTCGGTACCGGGACGCTTCGTGCCCTACTGCGCGGGAGCGTCCCGAAGCGTCCCGGTACCAAAGCGTCCCGGTACCCCTGTGACGCGTTATAGTGGGACGCTTCGGTACCGGGACGCTTCGGCACCGGGACGCTTCGGTACCGGGACGCTTCGGTACCGGGACGCTTCGTGATGTACCCCTAGCATTCACAAACTGTCTTTCAAGTTCAAGGAAGTTGTTGCAAGGTAAGACTTGCAGACAAAACCATGACAGTACATGTTTTGAATCTGAGGCAAAATCGTGATCATTTATGACTTTGAGAACAGATTCATTCCGTTTCCTTATATCTGCGTGTTCAAGTAAATGGTGGACAGTTTTATACGGCAGAGTAAACGTGAGACTCAACTGCAAGTTTTGAAATGTAGAACCAAGAACAAAGACATGCAAAAATTACAGGCACTTTAAATCAACTCATTTCACTAGAGGTGACTGCCTAGCACTGTGTTTGACATCCGTGTCTGCTGAAACAAAAATAAATTAAAACAAAACGGATTAACAGTAGGTGACACGTTATCAGAGTGGGAGACACTAGATCTGTCTCTGTACTTACCGGGATACGGCTGCCAGATCGACACTGCGCTTTCGACAGCTCTTCCTCGCGTGAACATTGGAAAAACGCTGTGCAGATCAAACTGTAGGAAATCTCCCTTTGGTATCTTCTTTATTTCTTCTTCTGGGTCTTAGAAACCGAACAACGTGGAAATCGTCTTCCCCGAATCGGCGAATGCAGAGGTGAGAACTGGAGAAGTGAATCTATCGATACCACAATCCTTCGCGCGACCCCTGACCTGGTCTTGACACCTGACCTGGTCTACATACCAGTGCACTAAGGGATTTATAGAGCAAATCTCGAAAATAATTACTGAACTCAGCGCTATGCGCTTCGTTCAATAATGAATTTTCTCGATTTGCTCTATAAATCCCTTAGTGCACTGGGATGTCTCAATAACTTAAATTATAATAATAATAATAATAACTGGACATTGTTAAGTGCCTAACCTATGGCTTTAGGCCCTTTACAAAAGAACATATATATATACAGAATAGAACAATTAAAAGTACAACCTACATAAAACAAATTAATCATACAGACACAAATCACCACATGTACTGTTCACACAATAATCATATATGCAATGCACACTATATATATATATACAAACATACACAGCTAACACTCTCAACAATCATAACAACTTTATGGGAGAGGAGTATGTGCAGAAATGGAATGAAGAAGACATTAGGCCAGGTTGGTGTAATATTCTGTGAAAAAGAAAGTTTTCAACTGTTGTTTAAAAGAGCTGAGAGAGAGATGCAGTGTCTGACAGAGAAGGGAAGAGAGTTCCAGAGTGGTGGTGCAGGTATGATGCAAGTATATAGCTATTCTGATGGACACGTGGGGGAATTCGGGGGCTGTGATTGGATGGTCTCGTCCGATCATCAAAGCATAATGCTACGGAAGTCGGCCATTTTACTCAATATCCAAAAGCATATTGAGAAAAATGGCCGACTTTCTTATCTCGTAACTCCACACTAAATACCCACTTCCCCTCTTAAGTATTGATGTACAGCCCATGGCACTAACATTCAGGTAGTCGTTTATAACTGAGGATGAACAATTCGCTTCATGACGAGACAAGTATAAATGTCATTCACCCAAACTGAAATTGACTTCGCTGCTGTCTGCTCGCATTGTGGCGCCTGCGCAAATCTAATGCGCATACGAAACGGCGTCTGCTATCAAAACCTGAGATCAACGCATCGACGCAAAAACTGTCCTTTTGTAAGTTTGGAACAACAAATCAAGGTCAGAACAGCTATATAATCGCTATTGTGTTTTCAGCGTAGCAATAGGGTCCGATATTTAGACTCGAACAAGTATAATCCGACTCGTCTTCGACTCGTCGGCATTATACTTGTCTCGTCTGAATATCGGACCCTATTGCTACGCTGAAAACACAATAGCTGTTAATGATGCGACTCGTCGGCATTATACTTGTCGCGTCTAAATATCGGACCCAATTGCTACGCTGAAAACACAACTGCTGTTACTATCGTCACTTCATAAAATACAAATACAAAAACATTCATTCGCTTGCGGCTTCGTGGCAGGCGGAAGAAAAAATCAGCCAGATAAGTTTTCGTTATCAATTGTTTGTCTGTGCACTTAAAAGACCGTTGGGTCGATATATTTGTGAATGTATTGTTTTGTCAATAACAAACGCTCCAACAACCTACCTTTTTACATTTAGTCAAGTTTTGACTAAATGTTTTAACATAGAGGGGGAATCAAGACGAGGGTCGTGATGTATGTGTGTGGGTGTGTGTGTGTGTGTGTGTGTGTGTGTGTGTGTGTGTGTGTGTGTGTGTGTATGTATGTGTGTGTGTGTGTGTGTGTGTGTGTGTGTGTGTGTGTGTGTGTGTGTGTGTGTGTGTGTGTGTGTATGTGTGTGTAGAGCGATTCAGAGTAAACTACTAGACCGATCTTTATGAAATTGTACATGAGAGTTCCTAGGTATGAAATCCCCAGAAGTTTTTTTTCATTTTTTGTTTATAAATGTCTTTGATGACGTCATATCCGGCTTTTTTGTAAAAGTTGAGGCGGCACTGTCACACCCTCATTTATCAATAAAATTGATTGAAAATTCGCTCAAGCAATCTTCGACAAAGGCCGGACTTTGGTATTGCATTTCAGCTTGGTGGCTTAAAAGTTAATTAATGACTTTGGTGATTAAAAATCTGAAAATTGTAATTAAAATTAATTTTTTTACAAAACGATCCCACTTTACGTTAATCTTATTCTTCATCATTTTCTGATTCCAAAAACATATAAATATGTTATATTTGGATTAAAAACAAATATCTGAAAATTAAAAATATAAAAATTATGATCAAAATTAAATTTCCGAAATGGATTTAAAAACACTTTCATCTTATTCCTTGTCGGTTCCTGATTCCAAAAACATATAGATATGATATGTTTGGATTAAAAACACGCTCAGAAAGTTAAAACGAAGAGAGGCACAGAAAAGCGTGCTATGCAGCACAGCGAAACCACTACCGCGCTAAACAGGCTCGTCAGTTTCACTCCGTTTTGCACAAGCGGCGGACTACGGTCATTGTGAAAAAATGCAGTGCGTTCAGTTTCATTCTGTGAGTTTCACAGCTTGACTAAATGTAGTAATTTCGCCTTACGCGACTTGTTGTTTTTTGATTCATAAAATATAGCCTAAAAGACCGAGAGCTACCTTAACAAATTTACCACAATGACAACGACAACACCTTACAACATCGACAACAACACAAACAACGACTACCAAAACCACATCGACTACAGCAAAAACAACATCGACAAGAAGAAGAAGAACAACAACAATAACAACACTGGTAGGGGAGGAAAACCAACCACGACGAACACACCAACCATCGACAGAACTACAACAACAATCAACTACAAAAGCGCAAACCAATGTATATACGCTGAAAACACAACAGCTGATAGTATATTTTGTCGATGAATCTTTCCTAGATTTACAATAGTAAAAAATAAGATTAATGGATTTGCAAGTATCGTACCTTGGGTACAAGTGTTTTCAGAGAAGGTGTATACAGGTCACACACACACACACACACACACACACACACACACACACACACACACACACACACACACACACACACACGCACACGCACACAGACAGACACACACACGCACACGCACACAGACAGACACACAGATAAACACACACACACACACACATACACACACACACGCACACTCACAAACACGCAAACACACTCATACACACACACACACATACGCACATACACACACACACACACACACACACACACACACACACACGCACACGCACACGTGCACAAAGTCACTCACAGCAGCGTGCAAGCAAATTACACAACATTCTTTTTTTTTAAATCTCATTTGTTTGTCCTACCTTAAGACAGTAGTCGACCATGACGGCGTCAGCACTGCTCACCTGGAAGCGGTACCATCCTGTGGTAAGAGCTCCATCAGATATGTGCGAATAATGGCAGTAATCGGTGTTGTTTATTTGTCTCACGTGTCTCCGGAAGTCGTCCAACACATTGTAGTTACCACACGGGTCTTCAACTGCAACATCTTCACGATAAATGCAGAAACTGTCATAGCTGACACACATGCATTCATGGTTCGAGCTTGAGACAAGAACAACCCATAATTATTGTCTCTTTGTATAGAAAGTTAAGGAAGGTAAAAACGGAGAAAAGATACATTTCTTCGCATAACAACGGTTATTTCACTGTATATTTACATGCTTCATCGATGATTTAAAATCTGAATAGGACAATACACATTTCCATGCTAATACGTTATGCAAAAGCATAGTTCCAGCCTGTATTGTACTTTACTTTTAATGCGTCAATGTTTAACAACGTTAGGACAGCTCACATTTTTGTCCAGTGGTGCTCCAACATGGAAACAGCTGATACTATCTTCTTTATAATTCTTTAAACGCAGACCGTTTCAAACCAACACAAAATCTCGAATAAGAAAAAACAAGTCTCGTAAGGCGAAAATACAATATTTAGTCAAGTAGCTGTCGAACTCACAGAATGAAACTGAACGCAATGCCATTTTTCAGCAAGACCGTATACTCGTAGCATCGTCAGTCCACAGCTCATGGCAAAGGCAGTGAAATTGACAAGAAGAGCGGGGTAGTAGTTGCGCTAAGAAGGATAGCACGCTTTTCTGTACCTCTCTTTGTTTTAACTTTCTGAGCGTGTTTTTAATCCAAACATATCTTATTTATATGTTTTTGGAATCAGGAACCGACAAGGAATAAGATGAAAGTGTTTTTAAATTGATTTCGAAAATTTAATTTTGATAATAATGTTTATATATTTAATTTTCAGAGCTTGTTTTTAATCCGAATATAACATATTTATATGTTTTTGGAATCAGCAAATGATGGAGAATAAGATAAACGTAAATTTGGATCGTTTTATAATTTTTTTTTTTACAATTTTCAGATTTTTAATGACCAAAGTCATTAATTAATTTTTAAGCCACCAAGCTGAAATGCAATACCGAAGTCCGGGCTTCGTCGAAGATTACTTGACCAAAATTTCAACCAATTTGGTTGAAAAATGAGGGCGTGACAGTGCCGCCTCAACTTTCACGAAAAGCCGGATATGACGTCATCAAAGACATTTATCAAAAAAAATGAAAAAAAGTATGGGGATTTCATACCCAGGAACTCTCATGTCAAATTTCATAAAGATCGGTCCAGTAGTTTAGTCTGAATCGCTCTACACACACACACACAGACACACACACACACACACACACACGCACACACACACGCACATACACCACGACCCTCGTCTCGATTCCCCCCTCTACGTTAAAACATTTAGTTAAAACTTGACTAAATGTAAAAAGAGATCGTTATACAAAATGTAACCACTGTTTGCACCTATCAATTTTCTCTGACCGGATAAAGTTATGATTTTGTTTTTTAAGTTAACTGCAACGTTTTATTTTCCATCATTTTGAGAAGTGTTTCCGAAATATACCAGAATATCAGCACTGTACCCACTTTGTCTTGGTGACCTCAATATATTATATTATATTAAATTATATTATATTATATCATATTATATTATACTATATTATATTATATTATATTATATTATATCATGCTATATTATATTATATTATATTATATTATATTATATTATATCATATTATATTATATTTCATTATATTATATCATATTATATTATGTTATATTAGATTACTATACAGTACTATACATTATATTATATTATATTATATTATATTATATTATATTATATTATATTATATTATATTATATTATATTATATTATATTATATTATATTATATTATATTATATTATATTATATTGTAATTCAATCAAGTTGGCGTTTTAATGAAACAGATTCTGTGATTGGTCAGAATGCCTTAACTCATTAAAAATTACCGGTCATTAATTGTCGATAATCACTCGCTTAAAAAGCCATTAACCACCTGCTGGCGAGGCGCATTGATACAAACTCAACTAGTCTCGGTTAGCTTTGAGAGTAAATTTACAAGTAGGAAATATGAAGGCCAACGAAATACCGAGACCATAAGGTATGCGAAGTGATGACGTCGAATACGTGACGTAAGTTGATGCATGAATTCTTCCGGACTACGTCAGTCAATTCCAAAGATCGCTTTTGTGATGAAAAGAATTTGTTTTAGAGTTTGCTGTCCAGAAACCCGTCAAAAAAGAAGGAAAAATGTATGTGAAAGAAAACAAAACAGGAGCAGAGTGATACGATAGGAATACAGAGACATATTTCTTGGGTCTTCACCCTTGCAGGTAGGTGGACTGAAAGGAGTGTGTGAACAGAACAGAACCAATTATGTCTGTTTACAACCGCATGAAAGCAGGAAAGAGATCGTCGTCAGATTGAATTACAATAACATTAACATGCTTCCATTTGAAACTTATCGGTCTTCATCGTGGATTGACGCCCTCCCAAAGTCTAATTGAAGCCCACCGTCGCTTCGCTCCGTCGGGCTTCAATTAACTTTGGTCGGGCGTCAATCCACGATGACGACCTCGAAGTTTCAAATGGAAGCATGTTAATGTGTAATTATATCATATTGCATTATATTATATCATATATAGAGGTTACAACACGAGTGTTTTTTTATATGGCTTGTATTTCAGTCAAGACCAAGCGGATGAATATCTAGGGACTCACTCGCCAGAGGCTCGTGAGTCCCTTTGATATTCCCGCTGGGTCTGGACTGAAATACAAGCCATATACAAAATCACGAGTGTTGTAAACTGTATATCCCATGAAGATCCAAAAGACAACGTGTGACGGAAATATCAAGCTTTAGTTGTCTGTTCAGATGAGGCACCTCTGCACATACATTATTCTAAAGGCACGTCTGTTGATCTATGTCAAGTCGGTGCATAATGGTGGCTTGGTTGTCCCCGTCAGCTGAAAGCCTCTTACACGGATTTGACTGAATACCTAGTGGTTACACACGCATCTCCTGAGATCTTGGACACCTTCATCGTCTATAAGGGCCTACTGCACCACAGAAGAGCTAGAAAAACTCGCAAATTGCATCGAACAGCTTGTCCAGAGAACAGTAGTAGCCGATGATGTACCGATAAGAACGTGTGTGGCAGGTACACTGTAACTTAACATGAGCATAACATTGCTTCTCGAACGGACTGGGTTTTTAACGATTGCTAGTTTGACTTCTGTTTTAGTTGAGAGCACGAGCACACACACTCAAACACACACGGCTTGTCATGTTGATCACAAGAGAGAAACAGAACTGCGAATAGAAGGAAACATAACAGATTACGTCCCCATAATATGACGCGATGGATGACAGACTTCATGAAATCTATGACGCTGTGATGATAGTCTCGGCAAGACGAGACCAAAACTAAGCTATAGCACTGAACGACTCTCGCGTATGTTCTCAAAAGCGTGGTGACCCCTTGCACATCCGGTCTTACAGGTACATTTGCTTTTGGAATGTCAAGGACGACAAAAAGTAGAGCCAGCTATGATGTATTTCATGCACCCTTATTTATCCACTATTTTATGTGTTAGAAGAGTGCAATAGTTACATCATGGATTTGACAAGAGTACAATGGAAATACAAGAAATATACCTAGAGTACATTTACAGAGACAAAGAAGGGAGGTCATGGGATATTATATTATATTATATTATATTATATTATATTATATTATATTATATTATATCATATTTGCAGTAAACTTTCACTTGCATGGTCACAAGGCAAAACAATTACATTGTACTTTACTTACACATGTCAGCAAACTGCACATAATTATCGCACAGTCGATGCTTATTGGGTTATTCTCCAGAGCTGGGTACAATTTTGTGACACGCTTTCTTTGTCCTGTATTCAATGTATATTGAATGGCAACTATATAGAATGAATTCTCTTTACTTTTCTCATGAATGCAAAAGTTAAATAAAATTACAGACATTCAACAAAAAATTCAGTATATACATTTTTGTCCTCATTTTACTTAAATGTTAGTATTTAAATCCATGTCACATCCTATGGTTTTAATGTTTCGCAAGTGGGTATTTTGAAATGATTGGGATTAACTTGACGTAGAAAATATCGGCAATTATGTCTATTTCTTTCGTAGCAGGCCAAGGATTTATTTGGAACCAGTTTTTATTAAGGAAATTAATTTGTATGGTTATAATGTAACGTTGAATTAAGAAATATCACCTGCGTAACCCATGGAGTAGGTCTGGGCCCCAGTCTCACTGACCAAGTCAGAATATGTCAACTTCTGCTCAGCGCTGTAACCCCGACAGTTGCCAGCCCCTGAGCCCCTATGGACGAAGGTGAAGGTCGCACAGTCACCATGGAGACCGCACTGGTTGGCACAGCGCACGGCGTTCGGAGTGGTGAGGTCGAAAACTGAGGGGTTCGTGAAGACCACTCCAGAGATCTCTACGTCTTTGAAGGTGAAGCTGGAAACGGCAGTCTTCACAACTGGAGCAAAGACTAACAAGTTGACAAAGAGTGCAGCAAAGTAGACGCTTACCGCCATGTTTGGTTTCAAACGTATACGACGAATGTTCTCCCGGAAATTTGATGATCAGGAGATGCGCAAACTTTGACGGTAGAGAGGCTGTTGTTGAATTTTAGAAGAGAATTCTAAGTTAGCAGGGAATTATTTTTGAACTGATGCTCTTGGCGTGATGGCGTTTAACCGACTGCCAGCACTATGGTATTTGAATATCCAAGTCACGATAACGGAAGTGATTGTGAATGCAAATGACATGAAAGTAACTATTGGAGCGAAAGCTTTTGCCCGCATTGTTTGACTGGCTACTGCGTCAGTCTGTCGATTTTAAATTATGATTTGGTTTGGCAATGTTACTTCCGTGTGTCTTTGAAAAAAGCATTGAACTAAAGTCAGGTTTCCAGTATAGTACACGTTTGATGATGATGATGATGATGATGATGATGATGATGATGATGATGATGATGATGATGATGATGATGATGATGATGATGATGATGATGATGATGATGATGATGATGATGATAGATCAATAGCAAGTATACATTTAAAATCAGTGCCTGAGTAAAAGTTAATTCGAAAGAAGGAAACAATTTTTTTCTCTCAAATGATATGTTCTCATGAATTGTTAACGTATAAGGAAAAGGGACAACCGTGTGTTGGCTTGGAAGGACGTGTGCGACATCACTAAAAGGGAAAGCAAAGTGAATACACCTATCGACCTCACTTCTGTGAGGGTCATTCAAATGAAAATAGAGCGGTGCAGTTTCCGGTTGAATAATATCTCGCTAAGGTACACACATTTATATGTCAGTGGTGTGATGCAGTTAACCGGGATTCATGGTAAAACCATGGCATAGTTAGATGTAGGTGCAATGACACCACTACAAACTATTTTCGAACGATATGAAATGTGTTACACAGCTGAACCTAAGTGAAGTAATTGAGTGCAGCAAGTAGCATAATTGCCGTCATGGACATCATACTAGATAATTAAATGCGTTTTCTTCCAGTAAGAATAAAAGAACAAACAATCATAGATATATCTGAAATGAAGAAAAAAAGACAACAACAAAAACACAAATGATATTAATCAAAATACGCAAAAAGTGCAGGGATGTCGTTAGGCGTCGGACATCGGACATTTATTGATGAAAATCCCCAAATGTCCGATTCACATTGCCGCATGTCGGTCAGATGTCCTATCGTTTTAGCCTGAGCGTGGTCATTGTCCGATATGTACTCCATTCCTTCGGACAGCGCGATATTCGTTAATTTTCATTTCAAGATACAAATCTTCTAAAAGACCGAACGCTCTCGTGTTCAGCTGACACTGAAGTCACCAGTGCCGCGTGCGGATCTTTTCTTTTGTCGGGAATTCCCGAACCGTTTGCGGTATGCGCCGTTTGGGTATTTATAACCGTCTCGGTGCAGCGCATTGATCTAAAAATAGTGGATTATTTTTAGAATAGATCAGTGCATGCTACAGGAGTACGGAAGACAACTCCAGCGGCTCTGAAGTTGTTCATGTTGGTTTCTTTTTTGTGGTTTCTTTGAAACAAAACAAATACAACATTATACGCACACTGTGTTGATGTATTTACTATATTATGTGTGTGTTCTACAGCGCGCGCGCGTGGGTGTGTGTGTGTGTGCGTGTGTGTGTGGGCGCATGACTTTGGAACAATTCCATGGAATGTTATAAGCTGTTTGGCGCAAATTCATAATGTCCTATTAAACTTTCTGAAAGTGGTCAATTGTCCTATTGATGCTGAAGAACTCAGGACATTTGTCCTATAGGTATGAATTTGTAGCAACATCCCTGAAAGTGTTGTTGTTGTTTTAAATGTGAACAAAAACAAAAACAATGATATATTGCTCAGAAAGCAGCAACCAGGAAATTATGTTTTGTGTGTGTCTAATTCCAAGTAAAGGCAATCGCTTTTTTCCACGAGATAGCTTGCATGAACATCGACACATATGTGTCAATTACACATTTCATTCAAGAAAACATTCTCCTTCTGTACAAAAAGT
>NC_090252.1:20844542-20852042 GCF_037325665.1 Littorina saxatilis | reverse complement strand
GTGGTTGTTCATTTTCATTTTCATGGCTTATTTTATTTTTGCATATTGAAACAGAAAACAAAGCGACAGTTAAACGTACACACATACACACACACACACACACACGCACACACACACACACACACACACACATACACACACACTCACACACACTCATGCACACACACACACACATCCACACCCACACACACACACAAACACACACACACACACACACACACACACACACACACACACACACACACACACACACACACACACACACACACACACACACGTAGTAGCACGTGAATACACACCAAGCATACTGTCCGTTTCACACTCCTCTTTAAACATGCAACATACCATATACCTCAACACATCACAGCAGGCCCTGTATGGTCTTCATTAGCTTATTTAATGGTGCAAAAGGATACACGCCAGATAGGTGTGAGTTAACAATTAAAAGGAAATAGGCTGAAAAACAAGTGAATTAGAACTACAAGTTGATATTCCCCTTCATTTTCTTCGCCTTCGCCCGTTTTTAACCGCTTGCTTCCCTTTATATAATGAAAGGCCCATAGAGCGTCGTCCCTAACTAAATCCATTGTATGTCATCAACAATATTGCGTCCAAGGTAAGGAAATCTGTTCATGCAATGACTTCTGTGCCTTTCGGCGATTGGTCAATGCAATTTGGAGCCAGTCAACAATATAATAGTAACTCGAGTCGAGTCAATACTAATTAATCCCCACGCTCGAGAACTCAAGTGTAGTATTTAAAGTTCAAATCTTCCTCGCTATCCGTGAGACAGATAAGCTCAGTTGGTAAAGCGCCCGATCGCTTTTCATTTCATTGGTGGTCACGGGTTCAATCCTCTTCGACGGCACTTTTTTTTAACCTTTTCTTTTTATTTACTGAACTCGTATTTTTTGTATCTTATTCATTTTCTTCATTCCAACATTTTGAATGATCTAATAAGTCGAAATAATCAAACAATTGCATTATTATTGAGTACTTCCAGTGTACAATTTCCCAGAATTACACATTCTATTTTTTAGTAACATTGGCTTCTGTGAAATACCCTATGGGTATCACTGCGACTACATGTAATTGTGAGATCAAGTAAACGTACAAAACACAATTACGAACGGAGAACTCGGAAACCGACGAGTCGACACATGCTCGAGAACAACGTGTAGTGTATGTTTGCAGATCAAAGACCCCATGCCCAGGCGGTCTCTGGTTCGAGTCCCGTAAATGTCAAGGATGTTTTACAACTTTTTATCTCCATTTTACAACTTTGTTTTCTTTTCTTCTGAACTCTTTATTCTTGCATGTCATTTGTTTAGATTTATTCCGTTTTTGTTAGTGGTGTAATGAAAATCAAACATAGTGCCCTTGAACAGCTTTTCCAGAATCCCGTATTCTATTTTTAGTACGGGATACCCGGCGAAATAGAACGTCAAAGGGCATACGTATCACCGCGTGTCGACTGATAGTAATAGTGGTATAGCACTTCTAGTTAAAACCACTTCTGGCTGAACGGAATTGACATCGATCAACCACTGGTCGAAATATTTAAACAATAATAATATTCTGTATCAAGAATGAAGTGAACATTTGAGGTACATTCACTTTCTTGAATCATGCTGAACAAAAAAAGCATATAGAATAGATCTTAAAAACTTAAAGTATCACAGCTACCAAAATTGGTTTACCGTGTCAAATGTTCAATATACAGTGAAATATGTAATTCGTGTTTCCCTCATCGTGTTAAAACCAATGTAACCTATAGTAAGGATGTAAAGATTCAACATGCAACACCAAGTGAATCATGCGAGTCACGTTTCCTCCAATTGTACTGCAAGCAATTAGCATAACGGCAACAACAAAACACAAACATAAATAAATAAATAAATACATGCAAACGCAAATAGACTTGGAAAGTGAGTCAGTAACCTTTTCCATTGACTGGCGTTGTTCATTTACTGTTTAACTCAGTGAACGAAGTCAAACGCATGGAAGGCAAGAACGCTTTCGTCACAACCAATAACGACTCTCAGTGTCAACGCGTACATATACTAGCCCTTAAAAAAAGGTATTTGCAAAAAAAAGCAAAAAGCACTAAAATTGCAAAATGAAACTTAATTTAGGCAAAAGACTTTAAATCTTTGGTTCCGGGGAAGCAAATGAAGGACTTTTAAGATAATATATATCGCACAACATCGCAGCGTATGATTTGCCAAGGAACATACGCAATTCTTCAGACTGTTTTATTTTTGCCGGAGAGCCTGGCGCCAATTCCTTCCATTGTGGATGAGTACGTGCTCACGCAATAGATGAAAGGATATTTCAGAGTTGGTTGAAGCCTGTAGATGAAGAAGTCGCCACAGTTTCGTACAGTGACTGTGTTGCTCAAAACGCAGCAGTCATCATACTGTGTCACACAGCAACGGGCTTCTTTCTTCTCCCCAAGACGAGGCAGAGTTCCACCCATCAGGTCCAGCCACACAGGGTATCGAGTGTTGCAGTGCAGTCTCTGTTGTATGTAAGAACTGAATAAATGCACATATCACACTAAAAGACGTTAACACAGTGATTACAGTCTACGTCACAAAACAATTCTTGAAAAGTAGTTAATCTTTTCAAAAGGGTTCTTATCACTGGCTTGTGCTTTCATACTGAAAATAATACATTCTTAAGCGTACAGGGAAGGTTGTTAAACTTTCCGTACATCTCAACTTTTATTTAATTTCAAATGGTTTCCAATACAACACGTTACAGGAAAGCTTTTGAAATAATGTCAGTAATTTAATTTCTTTCACGGTATACAGGAGTGAATGCGCACCTCTCACAACGCGATGTTTTGTTTTGGTTTCAACCCAACGGTAGAAGATGAATAAATCAATCATGTAATTTTAATTGCCAAAATATGGATAAGTAAATATAAGTATGGTGTGAGATATAATTATAGCGTTGATTGTACAGCTTCACGCCTGTATGTCTCACAAACACATATTCTAACAACACATACATATTCAAAAAAGAAAAACCTGTATAAAAGCCAGAGATATTGTTCATCAAAATAACAATGTCCATGGAAGGTCGAACAAATGTGCACGATATTTGTTGGAACATTAAGTATATACATATGTACGCGCTCCCGTGTTTACAAAGCGTAGTTTGCCCATAATCGATGTCAAACGCAACATAAGACCATGTAATGACGATATGTCCCCATGCGCGGACCATACACATGCATTACAGCTTGTTCTAGCCTCTGAAAAAGTGAGGATGTCAACAAAGACGCGGAGTTATTTCCCTTGCGTCAACGCTACCTCTGTTGGCAAATCTAGAAATAGGACGATCTAGATCAAAATAAAAATTCAAATATCTCAACATTTAAGAGGTCCTAGACCACAATATATTGCAGGGAACTTAATTTAGCATGTCTCCAGCTGTGGGTAAAGCAATTAGCGTGTATAGTCATCGAGTACATATGGCTTTAAATTAAAATCCTCAACCAATTTGGTACTCTAGAATAAAAATTAAGATTGACTATATCAACATGAACAACAAGAAAAAATGCACTGAAAAGGCATAAAACCAAACTATCCTTTTTGCTTGAAAAAAGGTGAAATCAAAATCAATCACGGCCATGTTCTGTTTGAACAGAGAACCGATTCCGTTAAACTAAAAATCTGGGTGAATCATATATTAATAATAACATAACCCAAAGAGAAACAAAACTACACACACACTCACACACACACACACACACACACACACACACACACACACGCGCGCACTTCTTGCTACAATTCTGAATCTGTAGTTCGATTTCACGGAGGGAGTTTATCAAAACTTTACAAAGAATGAACACGTATGGATTGTTTTCAGGCCGTTTTTCAGATATTAAAAACAATCAATATTCATACAAGGTAATTGAATGGCTGTTGTCAGGTTACACAAGTCGCTTGATTGGTGCTTTTTACTGGAGTCGATAGGCCAATTGAGGTTCAAAAATGACAACCCAACACTGATTCCCTGTGACTAAACGAAATATCTTGAATAAAGATTTTTTTTTGTTTTTTTGTTTGGGGGGGGGTGTTTTATTATCACTGACTCCACTTCTGTAGACGGCGTGATTTTAAGAATGCTAATATTGTATGCTACTGTTTGGATTGTTTGGGAAGACAACTTAATGATTGTTGTGCATGCTCGTGAATGTATATGACCTTCTCAAGATTTAATTGAGTACACAGGGCAGTGGAAATGTACATTCTCCGGTAATTTTTACTTTAGCTGTGTAACACCTTGAGCAGGGGCGGACGAGGGGGGGGGGGCACAGGGGGCACGTGCCCCCCCCCCCCCCCCCGAAAAAATAAAAAAATAAAAAGAAGAAGAAAAAAAAAAGATTTTTCTATGCTGATTCTATGACCATTTCTAAGTTCAAATGGCACCAGATGGCACCATTTTGCTTCTTTGGGCACATTTTTTTTCCGGACCCCCCTAGCAAATTCGGGCGCTTCGCGCCCATCACATTCACTTTCGATTCAAAGTGCCCCCCCCTTACAAAGCAACTGATCCGCCCCTGTTGAGCATAATGTTTCAAAACATGATATTAAACGTATTTGTTGGTCGTCATAGGGAAATACTTTCGCTTCATCGGTGACAATCGTTTAAAAAAAAATAAAGACATATAACTATAAGTTATCTAGAGACGTTTGATGATCTGATATCCATTTAGAAGTCTTGATCAAAGGTATAGCTATAATTAGGATCACATGACAACATTGACAAACTTGGCAGGAGAAGTGTGTACGAGCTGCTATATACATATTTGTTTTAAACCTACAGCGATGTACTGCTTGGAAATTGGCTGGCACAGCAATGAAAGCAATACAGTATTCAACGCGACGAATTCTGACTGCACACTTCTGATATTTAGAACCTCTGTCACAGGAATAACGTGACAGCCACGCAAAAGTGGGTTTCTTAGAAAACGAATCAGACAAAACGCTTGATCGCGATATCAAACATTGAGCACAATTGTGAATATATAGAGGTTACAACACGAGTGTTTTTTTTTATATGGCTTGTATTTCAGTCAAGACCCTTGATATTCCCGCTGGGTCTTGACTGAAATACAAGCCATATAAAAAATCACGAGTGTTGTAACCTGTATATCCCATGAAGATCTAAAAGACAAAGTGTGACGGAAACATCAAGCTTTAGTTGTCTGTTCAGATGAGGCACTGAGGGCTTAACCTCTGCACATACCTTATTCTAAAGGCACGCCTGTTGATCTATGTCAAGTCGGTGCATAATGGTGGCTTGGTTGTCCCCGTCAGTTGAAAGCCTCTTACACGGATTTGACTGAATACCTAATAGTTACACACGCATCTCCTGAGATCTTGGACACCTTCATCGTCTATAGGGCCTACTGCGCCGCAGAAGAGCTACACATACTCGCAAAATGCATTAAACAGCTTGTCCAGAGAACAATCGTAGTCGATGATGTACCGATGAGGGCGTGTGTACCGAGCACGCCTGTAACTTCACATGAGCATATAGCCTGAACATAATTATTAGCAGTGCTGGTCGGACGGACTGGGTTTTTAAGGATTGCTAGTTTGACTTCTGTTTTAGTTGAGAGAGCCGGCACCAACGAGCGCACACACTCACACACATTCACACACATACGGCTTGTCATGTTGATCACAAGAGAGAAATAGAACAGCGAATAAAAGAAAACAGATTATGACGCGATGGACGACAGACGTCATGAAAGCTATGACGCTGTGATGATAGTCTCGGCAAATCGAGACTAAAACTCAGCTAGAGCACTGAACGACTCTCGCGCAAGTTCTCAAAAGCGTGGTAACCCCTTGCACATCCGGTCGACAGGTACATGTGCATTTTGGAATGTCAAGGACGACAGAAAGTAGAGCCAGCTATGATGTATTTTGTGCACCCTTATTTATCTACTATTTTATGTGTTATAAGAGTGCAATTGTTACATCATAGATATAACAAGAGAACATTTGAAATACAAGAAATATACCTAGAGTACATTTACAGAGACAAAGAAGGGAGGTCATGGGATATATACTGATACAACATTAGGTAAATTTGCAAACAGATTTAAGGCTTACATACAGGTTTTGTTATTTAGTTTTGAATTTGAGACTTTTTTGTAGGATATTGGGGATACCTTGATTTGATGAGCTGTCATATGACCCCTGCAAAAAAATCATCAATAAAAAAAAAGCTAAAATTGTGACCCTCCACCACGGAATGAGTCGCATGTCACCTTTGCATGATTTTCATATTTTTACATTTTCCCAAAGCGTTTGTTATGCTCTATCCTGTGGTGAAAACCGTTTTAGAAAAGAGCAAAAACTGTTTGAGTTATAAGCCTGTGACTAAGGTGACCCTCACACTGTTACCAGACACTCCCCGGACTAGCGCAGAACCGCGCAAGGTGACATGCGACTCATTTCGTGGTGGAGGGTCATAATTAATGGTCAAGACAAATGCCTCTCAAAAGATACCAATATCATGTAATGGTTGTTAATATCTTAACTGAGGTTCCCAGACAAATTACGCACAATGTTTTGACCAAGTTTATGTTGTTACACATATACCACACACATTAATGTAAGGTTGCCATTGAGTATCGTCCACCATGAACACGTAATGAGGATATCGGCCTGTCGATCTCTGCTCATTTCCATGGGTATCTCTTGGCGCGGCATTTGCGCTTTTTGCGTTCTGGGGTCATAGCAGACACGCTGTCATCTTTCTGTGGGCTACAATCAAGCGTCGTGCTGGTCGTGCTGCCTCTAGCCTCATTAATGAAGTTCTGAGAGTAATGCTGCTCGTCAAGTGTATCATTCGCTTCCTTGTAAGATCAAAATAACTTCACAGCCACTTTGAAAAAGATGCACGCGATGCATGAGGACATCGACCTGATGATTTCTGATTATTTCCATTTTGTATACGTTGCACCTTTGAAGGGTTTCTTGCGCTTTTTTGGTCGAGTCGTAACAGGCATGCTGTCATTATTTTGATGTTGTTTCGGTTGGCTTTGATCAAGCATCGTTCTGTCTGGAGCCTCATTGGCTATCCACCTGCGCGAGTAATTCTGCCAGTAGAGTGCTTCATTCACTTCCTCGTGATATTCAGACAAATGGGATTTAAAGCTGGAATCGTTGACTGGTACGTAATCATCACACTTGGGGCATTTCATCTTCTCCTTGTGTCGTTTGTAAATATGTGTACGCATCCGACCCAAGCTATATCCAGAATGATCACACAGTTTGCAATAATATAACAAAGGGTCCTTGAATATGACTGTAGTGTCTGTAGAAGTAGTAGAAGGGCCAGGCGCTGAGGTTCCGTTAACGGGTAGTTGTTGGCAGTTTCGGTCTAAAGAGTTAGCAGTCAAAGAACCCACAGATCTCACCCAATGAATGCAGTCATCCGAGTCAGCGTTATTCTCATCACTACTCG
>NC_090252.1:20812042-20839542 GCF_037325665.1 Littorina saxatilis | reverse complement strand
GTCGGGCCAACACCCGCGTCGTATCTTTTGACATCACCGGCCCGACTTTTTCAAGGGTGTTCGGCCGATTATCGGCCGCTAATGTCTTGCTGGCTGGGTGCAGCTACAGCAGTATGTACCCCCCCCCCCCCCCGCCCCCAAGTGTAACAGTGCAAAATTCACTTAAAGCTACAGCTACAGCAGTACAACCCCCCTCCCCCCAGTGTTACAGTGGAAAACAAACCTACAGATACAGATACAGCAGTATGTACAACCCCCTCCCCCCCCCCCCCCCCCCAGTGTAACAGTGCAAAACACAACACCAGCTACAGATACAGCAGTATGTAGACCCCCCCCCCCCCCGCCCCCCCCCCGCCCTCACTGTAACAGTACAAAACACACCTACAGCTACAGATACAGCCGTATGTACAACCCCCCCCCCTCAGTATTACAGTATAAAACACACCTACAGCAACAGATTCAGCAGTATGTACACCCCCCCCCCCCCCCAAGTGTAATAGTGCAAAAATTACTTACAGCTACAGCCGTATGTACACCCCCCTCCCCCTTAGTAACAGTACAAAACACACCTACAGCTACAGCAGTATGTATACCCCCCCCCCCCCCAATGTAACAGTGCAAAACACACTTACAGCTACAGATTCAGCAGTATGTACAACCCCCCCCCCTCCCCCAACCCAAGTGTAACAGTGCAAAAAACACCTACAGCTACAGCAGTATGTACCCCCCCCCGCCCCAACTGTAACAGCACAAATCGCACCTACTGCTACAGATACAGCAGTGTGTACAACCCCCCCCTCCCCCAGTGTAACAGTGCAAAACACACCTACAGCTACAGCATTAATATGTACAACCCCCAACCCCCCCCCCCCCCGCCCCCACTGTAACAGTACAAAACTCATTTACAGCTACAGATTCAGAATTATGTACACCCCCCTCTTTCCGCTGCCACCACTGTAACAGTACAAAACATACAACACTCCACCCCCTTCCCTCGTGTAGAGTGCAAAACACACCTAGAGCTACAGATACAGCAGTATATACAACCCCAATCCCCCCCCCCCCCCCCCCCTGTGTGCAAAACACACCTACAGCTACAAAAACAGCAGTATGTTCAACCCCCCCCCCCCCCCCTACTGTAACAGTACATAACACACCTACAGCTACAGCTACAGTTACATCTATGCTTGGCGCTGGTGGACAATATTCACTTTTTTGGCCCAAACCGCCAGTTTTGGCCAAAAAAGACAAAGATTTGGCCAAAAAACCCACACATTTGGCCAAACAAAATAGATTTGGCTATAACTTTTTTTGGCCAAAACTTTCTATGTAAAAGTTTTGGCCAAAACTGTTTATGTTAGCTAAAACGGGAGATTTGGCCAAACTTCTGCCACAAAAAGATTTGGCCAAAAAAATTTGGCCAAACAAAAAAGATTTGGCCAAATCTTCACTTTTTTGGCCAAATCTTTTTTGTTTGGCCAAATCTTTTTTTGGCCAAATCTTTTGTATTTGCTGGCGCTGGTGGACAATATTCACTTTTTTGGCCAAATCTCTTTTTGGACAAAACTTTGCTTTTTTGGCCAAAACTTTGCTTTTTTGGCCAATACCGCCAGTTTTAGCCAAAAAAGTGTGTTTTTGGCAAAATAAGTGAATATTGTCCACCAGCGCCAAGCAGCTTGGCGCTGGTGAACACTATTCACTTTTTTGGCCAAAAACGCACTTTTTTGGCCAAAACTGGCGGTTTTGGCCAAAACTGGCGTTTTTGGCCAAAACTGGCGTTTTGGGCCAAAACTATACTTTTTTGGCCAAAACTTTGCTTTTTTGGCCAAAAATGTACGTTTTTGGCAAAAAAAAGTGTGTTTTTGGCAAAATAAGTGAATATTGTCCACCAGCGCCAAGCAGCTTGGCGCTGGTGGACAATTTTTACTTTTTTGGCCAAAAACACACTTTTTTGGCCAAAATTGGTGGTTTTGGCCAAAACTGGCGGTTTTGGCCAAAACTGGCGTTTTTGGCCAAAACTATACTTTTTTGGCCAAAACTTTGCTTTTTTGGCCAAAACCGCCAGTTTTGGCCAAAAAAGTGTGTTTTGGGCAAAAAAAGTGAATATTGTCCACCAGCGCCAAGCAGCTTGGCGCTGGTAGACAATTTTTACTTTTTTGGCCAAAACTATAATTTTTTGGCCAAAACTTTGCTTTTTTGGCCAAAAAAATGAATATTGTCCATCAGCGCCAAGGGGTACTCAAAGATTTGGCCAAAAAATAAAGTTTTGGCCAAAACTATTTTTTTGGCCGCCAAAAAAATATTTGGCCAAATCTAAAACATTTGGCCCAAAAAGTGAAGATTTGGCCAAATGTTTTAGATTTGGCCAAATATTATTTTGGCCAAAACTTTGCACTTAAAAGTTTTGGCCAAAACATGTTTTTGGCCAAAAACACACTTTTTGGCCAATAATGTACGTTTTTGGCCAAAAAAGTGAATATTGTCCACCAGCGCCAAGCATATACATCAGTATGCACACCCCCCCCCCTCCCCCAAGTGTAACAGTACAAAACACACCTACAGCTACAGATTCAGCAGTATGTACAACCCCCTCCCCCCCCCCCCCCCCCCCAGTGTCACTGTGCAGAACACACATACAGCTACAGATTCAGCAGTTAGTATGTATACCCCCCCCCCCCCAAGTGTAACAGTGCAAACCACACTTACAGCTACAGATTCAGCAGTATGTACTCCACCCCCCCCCCCCCCCACCCCCCCCCCCCCCCCCCAGTGTAACAGTGCAAAAATCACTAACAGCTACAGCAGTATGTACCCCCCCTCCCCCTACAGCTACAGAAGTATGTTACCCCCCCCCCCCCCTGTAACAGGACAATACACACCTACATCTACAGCAGTATGTACACACACCCCCCCCCCCCCCACTGTAACAAGACAAAACACACCTACATCTATATTTACAGCAGTATGTACAACACCCCCCTCCCCCACTGTAACAGGACAAAACACACCTACATCTACATATACAGAATAAGATACAGCAGTATGTACTCCCCCCCCCCCCCCCCCCCACTGTAACAGCAAAACTAACATTGAGAGCCAAAAAAACCGAAATCACTTACTCGCTCCATCCGTCGGTTGTCCTCGAGTTGACGTCTGAATCTGATTGTCATTGCCAAGAGCCTGACTCACTGGCTACACAACTATTCTCACCGCCACCACGTGGCACTGGGACCAGCACTCAGATTGAGATCCCGAGGCGACATTCGTCTCGGATAACATATCATCAATGTGCTGTCCAACATTCCCAAGAATGTCTCTTCTTTCGATATTAACTTGAACTAAGAAAACAAATAAAATTCGCTCACGCGGGAAAGCAGCAGCCATTTTCACACTCAATCTTGTTTACCGTAAGGAAAGCTATTTGAATATTTCAAGTAAATGATGGCGTATTTTTAAAATGTAAAACTCATGATTTGAGCTCATGCTGTATTTGATTGCAAATATGCAAATAAAACTTACAATTAATTATCCTACTCCTATGTGAAAAAGTCAACAAATATGAATAATTTAGTTTCGCATTTGCATGGTCAGTCTCATAATGTCACGCCGTTGCTGGACCGACGCTTGAACAGGGGACGTAACAAATGTTAAAATAATGATCATCAATTTGTTATCTCCCGTAACTCTGCATATTTTTATCGACAGCAACATTGCGTCGGGCCGATGTCGGGGTTTATTACGTACATTTGCCGAGTTTTACACACAGTCAAAACGGTATCGGCCCGACAACGGACGACGACACACGACATATGACGACGTCACCCGACTGAAATCGTCAGTCGGCCGACGAAAGCTTGCTAGCTGGGCAGTGCACGCTGTGTGTGCTGTAAACAGGTAGGCCTGCACTCTTTGACTCTCGGGGCACGTCTACCCGTACTTGAAACCTGCAAAAGGTCTGCTGCTGTCAAGCTGTCACATTTGTGTTGACCCCAATACCAGCTGTTGATTTGGTTAATTGTGGCATTCATCAGTCTGATATTGTGAAATGATAACTTACCTGAGGAAAATGATTTCTCTGGGCCACGCAAGGGTCAGCGAATCGTTCTCCCACACGTTTGGTAGACAAGATAAGGCTTTCTTTTTCTTGTATACCATACAAAACTAAGCCCGCTGTTTTTAATTTGTTTTCCAGAAAACTGGCACAATGTGAAATTTTGCAGTTTTTAGACCACATTCATTCTCCCTGTGACCTTGACCTTAAGGTAAGGTCAAGGTTCTCAAGTATCTTTTTTGAGCTCTTGGGGTCATACAACATTTTGCAACATTTGGTGTTTCTTCACTTCATAGCGTTCGAGAAAAATCCAAAGGTAATGATTTGTACAGACAGATGAAGACGGGCAACGGACAACGGCTGTACGACCAGGGTGAGTATGCACGCTCACTTTTGCTACACATGCGAGTAGCGGCTATTATCCGTTGTTCACAAAACATTCCTATATAATGTTTGGAAACAATGGTAGGGATAAAAATCAACCGTTTCCAAATGTGCTAAAAAATCAAAAAGACGCGTTCTATAACGGTCAAACGGTCCCTTAACAGACTTGGGCGGGGTCGTCTGACGGTTGGCAGACAGCACAAACACCCTGTGACTGCTCGCAAGGAAAAAATAAATCTGGATGGCAGTATGGCTACAACTACGTCGTTTAGTGTAACCATAACCCCTGAATGTATGAACAGCAGAAAAGGCTGTCTTTGACGTCACTGTATAATAAGAAGCACAAAAGGGATTTTTTGGAACTTTCTCTTGGTTGGAGACAAACATGTCCGCAATGCATTCGTGCATCAAGCTATCCATGCAGTCGTTTATTGTTGATTCTTTAGCTCCTCTATGGCAGGGGGGTTTTCACTTTGTTTTCCTTCAATTTCACTATGGGAGTTGTTCTTAAACATACTTTTGTTAAGAAAATGTTGGCTGATTGTAAAACAGCTGTAATATACGGCAGTCCAGGTTGTCCTTCAACTGTAAAAATGAAATAATGCTCTTTAAAGTATCATTTACAACAGTGGTGGCTGTTTTCACAAGTATGCTACAAAAAACACGACAATACATAATACATAAGGAAAAGCCCTATGTTTGGTCAGTTGGTGAGATAGGTAAATGTTATTTTTGTGTGACAGTTCTGATGGTTTTCAAAGGGCTAATTCTTTGCTTTTCGACATATGCCCAACTGAAAACGCTTTAGCAACTCATGTGCACATGACAACCATCTAAATAGACTACATGTTCGCAGAAAACACAATACTGATTATAGAGGGAAAAATAACGGCTCTTTTTAAAAGCACGTTTAGTAGTGAAGTACTTTTAGGATTGTTTGGAATTTTTTACCAGCAGACACCCTTTCACTGCTGAGTGTCTTAGTATTGTAAGATGTGTGATATGAGTTTTGGTTTAAAGATGCCTTTGGTTTGAACACCCCCACCCCTACGAGGGAGAAATACAAAGAAATAGAAGGAAATTGAGCCTATTTGGAACCAGACTTTAGTATGTTCCCATGGGGGCATTCACGGTGCGAATGACACTGCGTCAGCTTGTTCATTTATCTTTAGTATTTTCTTCAACTTTAACTTTTAGGACCATGTATGAGGTTGTGGCAAGCTAAATACACAACACGACGACGTCTCGGAAAAATAGTAAGGATTATATAGGGAAAAACAACAGTGTCAGGTAAAGTCCGTTTTGAAGGTGTTAGTGGTTGGGGATTTTGAAAAGCATCAGACATCAGGCAGATACAATCCTTTCTGCGTGTTCTGGTGCAGAAAGAGTTTTCAGTTTATACATTGGGGTGACCAGTAGATATCATTTTACAACCATAGCCCCAAACGACATTTACAGAGCCCAAAGAAGGATTAGGGTCAATTTCAAAGCCATTTTTTCCGTATGAAGCGCCAACTTTATATGAAAATGTGTTCAATAAACATCAAAGGACTGAGGTTGAACTTTCTGATAAGGGACATTTTAAACCTAGTCATTGTCACTTCAACGTTCCCTTCACTAAAGTGGCTAAGATGCCTGGATAACAGTCTCTGCCCTATCGCAAGTACATTTCACGGATGTGACATGACGGTATGAAAAATGGCGACTGCTGCTAAGGATGCTGCGAAGAGAAAGTCTCTTTCATTGAAAGAAAAAATTGACATCATCAAAAAGGTTGAGGATAATCCTGCCTTGTCCCCGACATCTATATGTGAATCTTTTGGCATCGCCCGGACGACAGTGGAATCCGTTCTCAAGAACAAAGAGAAGTACAAGCAGTTGTTTTTCCAGAGTGAAACTGATGTTTCCAAGAAGCGTGTTCGCTCAGCGAAGTTAGAGGTAATGGCCCTGTCACACGACCGTTCTAACGCCTGCGTATGCCGACGTATGGGACATTTGAATAAGTATTTGAATAAGTACGCTGGCGTACGTCGAATACGTTATGGGTACGTTTTGTATACGTTAAGAGGACGCTGAAGCACGCTGGCATACGTCGTAGTACGCTGAGCACGCAGCAAAGTTTTGTACTTATTCAAATGTCCCATACGTCGGCATACGCAGGCGTTAAAACGGTCGTGTGACAGGGCCATTAGTGTAACCGAGTGCAAGAAACACAACAATCACCTTTAGCTTTGGAGGCGAAGTCGGCCAATCACACAGGATTGAGAAGTTAATGGCCCTGTCACACGACCGTTTTAACGCCTGCGTATGCCGACGTATGGGACATTTGAATAAGTATTTGAATAAGTACGCTGGCGTACGTCGAATACGTTATGGGTACGTTTTGTATACGTTAAGAGGACGCTGAAGCACGCTGGCATACGTCGTAGTACGCTGAGCACGCAGCAAAGTTTTGTACTTATATTCAAATGTCCCATACGTCGGCATACGCAGGCGTTAAAACGGTCGTGTGACAGGGCCATTAGCCACAAATTGTTGCTTGCAATCTGATAGTGGTGGGGGCGGGAGAGAGGGGGGAGGTTGATGATTGCGGTGTCACTGAACTAAAATCTATCTCAGTCCGACCACTTCATGCCATGTCTTCTGATTGTAAGTCTAAGAACGCGCTGCCAGCTCCATTGTTGGTTTTACATTAGCCAACTGATCGGAGTCTATGGGGGTGGGTGGGGTGTGGGTTTCACGCAGTTTTTTTTTAAATTTTAAAATGATTGTTTTGCATTTCATGTAACTACATGTACTGTATCAGGTATGCTTACATGATAGACCTATACGCTACCTATAACATGCACCTTCGAAACTTAGCCTAGAACAGAAGCTAAGATGGAGCAAAGTTCATGTTTTACACTAGATATCCAAATGTGCATCGCTGGATCGATCGCTAGTATACGGGAATATGGACTGATTGAGCGTTGTCGACAGTGACCTTCTAAAAATAGAAACGGGAATATGGATTGACGCCACACGAAGGAAGGGAGATAAACGCTGAAAACACTGGAGAAGATAAGGAAGAGTTACAGGGAATGGATCCAGAGAAAAACCAAAATCGGTTCAGCGCTGCTCGCTGAGAGTACGTGTTGAAATATCTCATCGAGCAGGTTGTGTCCGGGGTTTACCTGAAATATGGCCACCAAATTTGAAAGAGATCCATCGAGAACTTTGGCCGTGCATCGCGGACACACACACACACACAGACACAAGTCGTATATATATATATATATATATATATATATATATATCCCATGACCTCCCTTCTTTGTCTCTGTTACTTCAGTATGGGTATATATGTTGTATTTTTATAGCTCAATAAATACATCATGGACTCAAAAAAATATATGATAGTGCAGATTCCGATTTGGGCGAAGAACTACTTTGCTCCCGACCTTTGACCTCGCGCCGAACAATGTGACACATTTGTATGAAGTTCCAAAATCGTATTGCACGGCTCAGAAAACCATATCAGTTGCACGCAAAAATGAATCTCAGAACTGATCTGATGTATGAGATGCAATAAGCAAACGTTTCTTTCATTATGAAAGCAATGCAGGTCGAAAAAAACGAACATTCAACTTACAAGATAACCAGATGCTAGCGAACCAAAACAAAAACACGAGTACCCTCCCCTTGCTTCGTTAGCAGACGACTTATGAGAATCTGTCAGACCGTCCTTACCTGGCACGGTTGGGCTTCGCTATCATCAGCTGTTTCACGTGTTTTGCGAGCAAGTCTACTCTTTTGCCTGGCTCTGCAGTAAGTCCACATTGGCGATGAAGGTATCCGAGAACTTAACATGTGTGTATTTTTCCGTAATCCAGTCATATTCCTTCAAAATGCAATCAATCGGCGGTGACAGACGTGTCGGTCGCGTTTTCCTCATACCCATACCAGTTTAAGTTCATCCATGCAAACACACTCGCAAAACAGTTTATCACGTAGATACATTTCAAATAGGGAGCAAATGGTTAAATCTAAACCTACATATTTGTTCCCTAAAATTTGCTTCTCTGACAATAAGCCTAATTACACACGTTCGAGAAAAACAACGTGGAATCGATTCTGAATCGAGTAAGCCAAATGGGTCCCAAACCCGTTTTGCCCGTTCTGCCGACCTGAAACGCAAAAAAAAAAAAAGAATTGTGCGCTTCAACTAAATTAATTTCTATACGACTTCATTACTTTCTTGCATCTTATGAACCTTTACTTAAAGCTTTTAAATGGTCTGAAAGTAGTGTTACCGCGTACTTATCGATGCACTCATTCGTTTTATTTTTTCAGCGACGGTCACTTAGTTTTAAGGTTGCAAAAGGGCTAAGTCTCGCTGGCACCACAGTTTTACAGTCCACAGATCGCAACAGTGCCGCTAGTAGTCTACACTTTGTGTTTGATGGTAGAATGGGATATACAGATTACAACACTCGTGGTTTTTTATATGGCTTGTATTTCAGTCAAGACCCAGCGGGAATATCAATCGAGAGCCACTCGCCAAAGGCTCGTGTCTCCCGATGATATTCATCCGCTGGGTCTTGACTGAAATACAAGCCATATAAAAAACCACTCGTGTTGTAACCTATCCATATATATATATGAAAGTGTTTGTATGTATTTGTGCGAGTGCCTGTGCGTGCGTGTGTGCGGGTATAATTGTGCGTTTGTTTGTGTGCGCGTGTGTGTGTGTGTGCGTTCAACGGTGTGTGTGTGTGTGTGCACCCCCACCCCCCACCCCTCCCCCCCCCACACACACACACACTATTATGAGCTGATTATTTGCGCCTCGATATTTTATTTATTTTGTTACGTTTTATGTTGTTTGTTGTGATTCACTACACCCGAGTTTCTTGAAATTGAGATAATAAAGTGTTCTATGTCTAACACACATGCACACACGCGCGTAGGATAAAAAAAAATCCAATCTTGACTTTCAACTTTACATAAACATACATCCTGTTCACAATTAACGAGGACAAACATAATTTACTAACACCTAAGTACAACAATTTATCTTTTGTAAAAATTTGGACACACATTTTCCCAATTAATATGAAAGTTACTGAACTTATCTTCATTTCACTACACCTTATATCTTGATTCCCCCAAAAACTTGAGTTCTGCCCTTTTAAATTGACCAGTAGCCCAAAACTTTCGCTCTAACCAAACATTGATACACAATCATTAAAAAAAAAGAGGTTTAACATAACCGACTTCGCTACCACATAAACAAAAAAAGTGTTATTCTCCCCAATATTCTGGTCAACAAAATCATTATTACAGACAGTCATTCAATTTCAAGACAATCATCACAGCTTTGAACAGACCATTTCGTTCAACCAGTCAAAAACAACAACTATAGTAAAAGCTACAGCGCGATCAACGTTCGCCCATTTACGAACTCGCGATGAGATTTTTTTCTTCTGGTCACCAAGCCTACCGTTTACAAACGCATGCGCACTAATTGGGATTCCCCCAATTTCCTCGACCTTGACCTCAGGACTCTCGAAGTCACTACTTCGGCGTTCAAGTTAGCTCGTGCATACCGAGTAGCTGGCAACTTTGCTTCCGAAGTTCCCACTTTCAAAGTTAATTTCATCATTTATACGACGATATCGCATCTTAAAGGTCCTTACCCATCTAAAAGAAACCTCCAATGCATGCTAGAATTGCATGACATTCTGGTTTTAAAGGCAGCTCATTGGGAAATGAGCTCAGACACAATATTGAAGACGTGAAATGCGTCAATCGAGCAACTGTCGTAACTTGGCTACAATGAGACGGTCGGCTACCTTGCACCATAGACACGAACTGTGACATTCTTGTTTAATTTAGGTGAAAAGCTTGAAACAGCGGGGCTCAAAACCGACAGCACGATCATTTACTGACCGAAAAAAACGTGCTCGAGTCATTCGGCGAAGATGATGAGCTTTCAAACTACCACGACTGAATAACTGATAACATCTTTGCATAGTGCTTTTTCGAGAAGAGTAGCATAGTGCAGTGGTTACGGATTCGGAATTTCAATCCGACGCTCTGGGTTCAAGTGCCGCTGGGAGCTTTTTTTATTTTTTTTATTAACCTTTTTTTTAATAGACCTCAATTGCAATCAGACTGCAACAACCGGTTTTTGCCTCTGTGTTATTTTTTTTTAAACGCGTAAAGAAACTGTCCTATGCTTTCAAAAAAAATCGAATCTTGACTTTTAACTGTACATACCCATGCATCACCATCGTAATCAAAAATTAACGAGGGAAAACAAATTAAAACACCGATGAACAGTATTGTCTTTTCTAAACTTCTTGACAGACATTTCCCCAATAAATAAGGAACAAGTCACTAAACTTAGTTATTTACGGTCTACTACATAATGTTCTTCCTTTTAAACTTTACCAGTAACCCAAAGTTTCTCTATAACCAATCTATGTTTGTCCAACAAAGAGTTTTATTGACTGCCCTAACCCTAACCCTAACCCTAACCCTAAAAAGCGCATAGTGCTTTTAGTTATGCGCTATAGAAATCTCCTTAATAAATAAATAAATATAAAATTATTAAACACAAGTTCAAGAACGAAATTGATTATACTGATTTTTTTGAATTTTTTTTTTGTGCCCCAAAATTATGTTCACTTGGAAATGCGTTGAGGATAAAGTGATTTGTAAATATAATATGATTATTAAAAATTACCGTAAAGGAAGTTTTTTGGGCGTGTTTAAAATACATTTAGAAATAGTATTGTTAACGATATAGTTACATTTAAAGTAGAAAAATTAATATATAAAGCAGAAAAAAAGAAAAGATTTAAAAAGGTCAATGAAGAGGGATACTCCCCGCAACAACAACAACAAATAAAAAGGGTTGAAGCAAGCAAAAAAAAATAAAATTCAACAATCATTTACTCTTCTCCTAACATTCAAGCCAACAAAGTCATTTGTCATAGACAGTCATTCGATTCCAAGACAATCATCACAGGTTTGAACCGACCCTTTCGTTTAACCATTCAAAAAAACAACAGCAATAACGCTGTTAGTACTACAGCGCGCTCAACGTTTTGAACTCGCAATGATATTTGTTTCTTCTGGTGGCAAGCTTACGGTTAACAAACGCATGCGTACTAGTTAGGATTCTCCCAATTTTCGCGACCTTGACCGAATACTCTCGAAGTCACCACTCCGGCGTTCATGCATAGTCCCGTCGCGATATAACCTTGAATGGTTAAAAACGACGTTAAACACCAAATAAAGAAAGAACGAAAGTTCATGCATAGTGAACAGTTGGAAAGTTAAACTTCGGGAGTTCCCACTTCCGAAAGAGGCCTCTACTTCCAGTGTTGCTGACTTCCTCCTCATGCATACTGGCCCTGGTTGGGTTAGACCAAAAACTGCTTCATAAAATGTCACAGTTTACTTCATTTGTGAATATTCTGAAGATATTTAGTTTTCAGCTAAAAACTGTCATGAATTGAAATACAATAATGTTGTAAGCAGATATAACGGTGTTTTAGTAATGTCAAGTAATGACTGAATGTCTTAACAAGAGCGGGGAGCGAGGTTTGTCTCCCGATGTATGTGTGTCTGTGTGTGTGTTTGTCTGTGAAAAGCTTTTCTAAAAAACTACTGGACGATTTTGATGAAATTTGGTACAGACATTTTTAAGAGGATTTGTTAGTTTTACAGTGCCCTAAAAATATTTTTCTTTGTGAATTATTTGTGAATTCTTTGTTAACTCCAACTTTGGAAGCGAGAAAATACTCCAGGGTCAACGTCCCCCAAGTTTCAATTAGGTCACTTTCAATTCTTCTGCCTTTTAGTGAGTATAAATTAAGGTAAGTCAGTCTCTGACTGTTTGACATGCTCTGGCATTTTCTTAGCAACTGTGTTGTTCCTTGCTGCACTTTCTCCGTGGCAATGAATTGCCTTTTTAAGAAAAGGGTGCCCAATAACATGTCCGTACTCAAGATGAGGTTTCACCAAGCTTTTATACAATTTAATAAAGATATCAAAGTGTCAAATAACAAAAGGTCCTTTTAATCAGCCCCAGCATCTGGTTATCTTTACTGATTATTGTGTCATTATGAGAGTCAAAAGTTAACAGTGTATCGAATGTTACACTCAAGTCTTTTTCCTCGGTACAATTTGGATATATTGACTGTCTCCTTCTTTATTTACGGTATAGTCCCATTTAAGATGTTTCTTACCAATGTGCACGACCTTGCACTTTGACACAGTAAAGTAAAGTTTCCAGTTTTCCGACCATTCCTGTAATTTATGAATGTCATCTTGATTAACATCCCTCCTGAATGTCTTGTGATATAATTTTGTGTCATCAGCAGCAATTTTACACGTACTTTCCATACATTCGGGAAAGTCATTAAAGAAAACTGTGAACAAAACTGGGCCAAGGATGCCCCCCTGGGGGATTCCACTTAACACACTTGATTTAGCAGACAATTCATCATTTATCTTTACCTTCTGTCTTCTTCCTGTAAGAAAATGTCTGATCCACTTATTAACATTGCCAGACACATCACATGCTGTACGTTTTGCATAAGTCGTTCATGTGGGACAGTGCCACATGCTTTACGGAAATCAAACTAAACAATGTCTATGGAGTTTCCCTCGTCTAAAAGTAGAGTGAAGTCTTCCGCGACTTCCAGTAGTTGGGAGACACAATATCTTTGTTTATTACAAAAACTATGTTGACACTCTGCATAAAGTTTATTATCCGTTAAATGTGAGACTAACACATCTCTTACAATTACTTCCACAACTTTACAGATTACACACGTCAAACTCACAGGTCTACAATTTCCTGGGTCTGATTTTGACCCCTTTTTAAAAATAGCTGTGACTTCAGCAGTTTTCCAGTCACATATGGTACCAGTTTCAAGGGACCTATTAAATAGAGTACATAAGTGACCCTCCACCACGGAATGAGTCGCATGTCACCTTTGCATGAGGGCGGGGATGTAGCTCAGTCGGTAGCGCGCTGGATTTGTATCCAGTTGGCCGCTGTCAGCGTGAGTTCGTCCCCACGTTCGGCGAGAGATTTATTTCTCAGAGTCAACTTTGTGTGCAGACTCTCCTCGGTGTCCGAACACCCCCGTGTGTACACGCAAGCACAAGACCAAGTGCGCACGAAAAAGATCCTGTAATCCATGTCAGAGTTCGGTGGGTTATAGAAACACGAAAATACCCAGCATGCTTCCTCCGAAAGCGGCGTATGGCTGCCTAAATGGCGGGGTAAAAACGGTCATACACGTAAAAGCCGTGGGAGTTTCAGCCCATGAACGAACAAACAAACCTTTGCATGATTTTCATATTTTTACATTTTCATAAAGAGTTTTTTATGCTCTATCCAGTGGTGAAAACCGTTTTAGAAAACCGCGCGAGGTGACATGCGACTCATTTCGTGGTGGAGGGTCACATTATTAAGGGAATAGAAATCTCCTTGCTTAACTCTTTGAGGACATGGGGAGGAATACTATCCGGTCCCTGGGACTTATTAGTGTTCAGGTCTTTTCATTTCTTTTCAATGGCTAATGGTGTGACTCTTTTGTCACAAACTGACAATCCATGAGACTTTTAAACATTCGGTCAATTTTGGTGAATCTGAGACATCTTCCGTGTTGGATACACGTATGAACAATGCATTCAGTGTGGGCCCTTTTAGCTTTTTGGGAGTCTGTAACTGCCAGGTCTCCATTTACATCGTGCATGGTATTGATCCCTGTCTTTGACTTTGTTTGTTCTTGAACATATTTCAAAAAACATTTAGGATTTGTTTTACATTCCTCCGCTATCTTCCTCTCATAACCCTTTCTTGCTTTTTGAATTAGTTTTTTGCACTTGTAAGGCGATCTTATGTATTTCTCATTGGCTTGTGATTTTACATCGCTGTGTTCTGCGTGCGTTGTGACAGACCAGACGTGTTGAGAAAAGCATCGCCAAATATTGCGGTAAAGGAGCTGAATCTGAAAAGAAAAGGCAGCGGGCAGAAGGATGTTTGAGTCTTGAAAGAATGTCTGAAAAAGAATCTTCCCTTGAAAGAAAGCAAAGATGTCTGCGTGTCGTCTGCTTTGAAGGTAGGGAGACTTTGAAGCATTGAAGTCAAAACGCAAGTCGCGTTGATAAGCTTGTTGAGGTTATTCTTTCTTTGAAATGACGTGGATTTGATCGCAACTATTTTTAGAGCTGTGCCATGAAAGGAAACGGCAAAAAAGCCTTTGAATACAAACTTTCAAAGAAATCAAGATCGTTTGCTCCGGAATGAGCGCTTCTGGGGTGATAACGCGAGACAACTCCTGTGATCTTGCCGCGAGGTTCCGTCTGTTACTATTAAGGAGGTTTAGAAACTGCGTCACCTATCAGCTACGTCACCTACCAGGACACGTATCTCACATGCGGGTCGCGCTGCGTGTGGTGATTAGGTACGTGTTCACGTAGCAAACCCTTCCATACGTCAGCGCAACGTATGTAAGATTTTATCAAGTCCAACCATCCGAGAAGGGTGTAAGGATGCTCAATATTTTCTTGAATCTTTCCTTCACGCTTCAGTCCATATTTCATAATTCTGGTTTGTATACATCGTAGTCGCCGATGTGTCTAGAGCATGACCCCACGAACGACAAGGCGCTGAGACTTACGTCGCGTATCCTTCTGTGGGCCTATTGAGTGTGCTCGCCTCGATTCACTTCGAAAAGCAGACACAGAAAGCAAAATACCGCTCGTTCAAATGTATTTTGTAGTTAAATCTGTTCAGTGGAATGAATTCAATCCCTCCGGTAGAAAAAATAATGGAAAAGCTCCCCTAGAATGGATTTTAGTGCAAATTTTTGTTTGTTTGTTTGTTTGCTTAACGCCCAGCCGACCACGAAGAGCCATATCAGGGCGGTGCTGCTTTGACATTTAACGTGCGCCACACACAAGACAGAAGTCGCAGCACAGGCTTCATGTCTCACCCAGTCACATTATTCTGACACCGGACCAACCAGTCCTAGCACTAACCCCATAATGCCAGACGCCAGGCGGAGCAGCCACTAGATTGCCAATTTTAAAGTCTTAGGTATGATCCGGCCGGGGTTCGAACCCACGACCTCCCGATCACGGGGCGGACGCCTTACCACTAGGCCAACCGTGCCGGTTTTAGTGCAAATGTTTCGGTGTCTCGATAATACGTGAACACTGTGACCTTTTTTTTGACAACTTCTGAGCGTTAGATACCACGTTACGTGCATACTACACCCCTATCACTGCGGGTATTCCCACTGTCGATCGCTGTGCGTGCTTCTGATACGGGCGTGATCACGAATAAAACAGTTTTTATACGTGAAGGCAACGTATCTCATATTACTTTAAAATCTAAATATGAACCATTCAAATAAAGTACGAGACCTCCCCTTACAGCATTTTTCTATATCCTGGCGCATAAACCACATGTTTTAGTTGTGTGGTTGCTTGACTAAAACTAGATAAATCGGGTGACCTGTTCCAACGGCTCTGCGATATCACAGCAAACCATGAAGCACGCAAGGACGACCCAAGTTAAATTTAGAAATGTCATCTCGACCAAAATACTCCCACGAAGCAAGCACCTTGCGCGAGGAAGCGTATGTTCAAAAATACTGAAAATTCAGCATAAAAGTAACCTTTTCCCAGGAACAGATAAAGTCTGCTAAGTAACCCAATGCACACGTGTATCATGTGTGTGTGGTGGGGGGGGGGGGGGGCGGGGTGTTGTTTAGTTTGGTTAGTAAAACTGCCAAGCAAGAATGTTTTGTTTCAGAAATACTTTGTAAACGACCCCAAAGTAATGTTCCGTCCAATTTATTTGAATTGAAGGCTAGGTTTGGGTATACACATAAAGGCATGCGCGTACGCACGCACACACGCATACCCACACACACAGACAGACAGACACACACACACACACACACACACACACACACACATACACACACACACACGCACACTAACACACTCGCACACACTTGGCGTCGCCCATTTACACAGACAGACAGACAGACAAGCAGACAGATATACAAACACACCCACACATATACACACATACACACATTCGCACACGCACACGACAGTCAGAAACACAACGACGCCCACTTACACACTAACACACACCCTTATAAGCGGGGGTGAAAGCGTTGTGGCCAGTGACCCAGAACGAACACAAGCCAACGCTCGAAGTTCGATTGCCCTACTTTTCTTTTCTGTTTCCTTAAAAAAAAAATCAATGACTTTACCTGCTGGTTAACACTCGGTATGATCTGGGTCAGTGGAAGATAACAGCAGCAGTTTTAACACTGGGTATTGTTGCAGACTTTAGCGCGCTGTCCACGATTTTTTAAAGCACGAAATGCATGAGGTTCGAAAGGAGTTTTGATACGTGACGTGGTATCTAACGAGCAGTTTTTACAACATTCCTCTGCGTGACTTATCTCGAAAGGGATAGGTGAGGTCGGGGTACGTGACGTAATATCTAAACCTCCCTAATGTCTTTTTACCGTATAAAATGCACGACTTACACACGAACTGTTACCAAAGCGACATGCTATTTGGGACCAATGCACGTTTTTTACATTTAGTCAAGTTTTGACTAAATGTTTTAACATAGAGGGGGGAATCGAGACGAGGGTCGTGGTGTATGTGTGTGTGTGTGTGTGTGTGTGTGTGTGTGTGTGTGTGTGTGTGTGTGTGTGTGTGTGTGTGTGTGTGTGTCTGTGTGTGTGTCTGTGTGTGTGTGTGTCTGTGTGTAGAGCGATTCAGAGTAAACTACTGGACCGATCTTTATGAAATTGTTCATGAGAGTTCCTGGGTATGATATCCCCAGATTTTTTTTTTGATTTTTTCGATAAATGTCTTTGATGACGTCATATCCGGCATTTTGTAAAAATTGAGGCGGCACTGTCACACCCTCAATTTTCAATAAAATTGATTGAAATTTTGGCCAAGCAATCTTCGACAAAGGCCGGACTTTGGTATTGCATTTCAGCTTGGTGGCTGAAAAATTAATTAATGACTTTGGTCATTAAAAATCTAAAAATTGTAATTAAAATTATTTTTTTATAAAACGATCCAAACTTACGTTTATCGTATTTTTCATCATTTTGTGATTCAAAAAACATATAAATTTGTTATATTTGGATTAAAAATAAGCTCTGAAAATTAAAAAAATAAAAACTATGATTAAAATTAAATGTCCGAAATCGATTCAAAAACAATTTCATCTTATTCCTTGTTCGTTCCTGATTCCATAAACATATAGATATGATATGTTTGGATTAAAAATACGTTCAGAGAGTTAAAAAGAATAGAGATATAGAAAAGCGGGCTATCCCCCTCAGCGCAACCGCTACCGCGCTTTTTTGGATTGTTAATTTCACTGACTTTGCCACGAGCGGTGGACAGACGATGCTACGAGTGTACGGTCTTGCGGAAAAAATGCAATGCGTTCAGTTTCATTCTGTGAGTTCGACTGAGCTTGACTAAATGATGTATTTTTGCATTACGCGACTTGTTTCCTTTCTCGTGTGATCTTGCCGCGAGGTTCCGCCTGTTACCACCCAAAAGAAAAGAAGGGGCATAACCTCAGCAGAACCGCCCATTGCAACGTCCATATGGCAAAACAAACAACTCTGGATCAATATGCAAGAACAGGCTGGTAGTGTCACATTTTTTATATGGGTTTGGAAGAACTGCTCATAATTTACATAGCACTCCGGTCCTGTTCTTTTTTTCGTCACGCCCAAAACCGTTATTTCTTTTGGGCGACGCAGCATTACCAGGTTCGCTAGGATTGTATAACGACAGAATTTGAGAATTACACAGAATCACTCAAACCAAATCTGGAACAAAAGAACATCCACAAGAATGGTTTAAACCTACCTGTTCACTTCAATCAACAGTCACACACTTGAGTCAGAATCAACCAAAATGGAAGCCACTGGCAGACGACAAAATGAGGGTGTTTGCAAAACAATAATGGCGGAATGATGTCCCGTGCACGGATCGATAGCAACAGTTTTTTCCTGCAGGTATTCTGGATCGGTTCCCTCCCTCATCCAGTTCTGATATTTAATTTGCGTGTCTTATCAAAATGAGCGTTACAAGTGACTGAGCGCTGAAAGTCCGTGCACAGGATATGCCCCACTGGAATATCAACGTAACATTACAGGGCCCAGTGACCTCGATCGCCCCACACGTGTCAGCAGGTGTAGTGTACATATTTATTTTTTTATTTTTATCTCAGCCAGTGTTTAAACTGGGTCAAAGCTGTTGCTGTCTCTGTCACCAGCTCGGTGCAGCGCGACTGGTTGTGGTAACCGTAGCCGTGCTCTCTCAAGAGTGAAAAACACCTGTGTGCTCTGTCTGCTTGTTCTTGTCGTTGTTGAAAGTAATAATGCCTCAAAGATTAGCAGCTACCTTGTGAAAAATCAATAGCACTTACGTCGTACATATATATTTATATATATTTCATAAAAAAATAAACCGTAAACTACCTTGTATACGCCCAGTATCGAGTAAACGCCCAACCCCTGTGTTTGGTCCAATTCCGCGCACACGGGACAATACCTGTAGTAAACGCCCATCCCCCATTTTCGGTCATTACAGTAAAGGAAAATAAAAAAAATATTAATCAGTCTATTATGTCAGTCTGTGTTGTGTTATATTATACATTTAGTCAATTTTAGAATACATGTGTTGACATAGATGGGGAATCGAGACGAGGGTCGTGGTGTTTGTGTGTCAGTGTGTGTGTGTGTGTGTGTGTCAGTGTGTGTGTGTGTGTGTGTGTGTGTGTGTGTGTGTGTGTGTGTGTGTGTGTGTGTGTGTGTATAGAGCGATATAGAGTAAACTACTGGACCGATCTTCATACCAAGGAACTCTCATGTAAAGTTTCATTAAGATCGGTTCAGTATTTTAAAAACAATTTCATCTGATTCTTTTTGGTATCGTGATTCCAAAAACATGTATTGATATGTTATGTTTGGATTAAAAGCAAGGTCGGAAAATTAGAAATAATATAAAAACGCGCGTTTAAACTGTGAAGCGCTGTACGCTAATGCGCTATACTGACTAGTCACTTTCTGAGCGATCTCTGTTGTGTGAACGTGTCACCGCGACCGCAAGGCATGACAGCCGGTGACACAGTTATGGAGTATATTATGTAAAGCGCGTAGAGCATAGTGTACTGTGGTTCGTGCTACAGAAGTTGTCATTATCAAATCGTTATATTATCAACTACTGAGGACAGACCAATTTCTATCAAATGTGCCAGACATAATCTCCCTTCATTCTGCTATTGTTTGGTGAAAAATCGGTCCAAATCTCTTCTCGCAGTAAAACAAATGAGATCAAAGTGTTCTCTTCGAATACTTTGATGAAAAAAGACACTTCATATCACACTTTTAGCGATAACAATGTGTTATATGACCACAGGTAGTTTGGGGACCATGAACTCTTGGGACCCTCTAAAACTCTGCGTAGTGAGTCCATGGACCCTCTTAACATTAAAAGTGGAGGTCCCGGGACCCTGCAGAACGGGCGTCCGTGTGGAACCCTGTACACACACACACACACACACACACACACATACACACACACACTCACATACACACACACACACACACACACACACACACACACACACACAATAACCTCGTCTCGATTTTCGTCTATGTTAAAACATTTTGTCAAAACTTGACTAAATGTAAAAAGGAACAACAAAGGTTAGTCATACCAACGTTAATTAATTCATCAATAAAATACTTGCTACAACGTTGATAAAGCGGTCTCATTTGCAGTGGACGGACACAAATGATAATGAATATAAAGAACGTTTCTCGGTACGGAGTGGTTTCTTCAACCTGAAGATGGCACAAAACACACAAACACACACACAATACGAATGTTCGAAATAACTTTGACCATGTGGGCCTGGTACGGGTTGTAGAAGACTTGTTTTCCTTTGGAAATAATAAGGCAAGCAAACCCACATTACTTCGAAGGCCAACAAAAAGAGCCTAATATTTGTATTTTTTAACCAAAACATGACATTTGACACAGATCGACTCAGTTCTGACCCATTAACCAAATATTACTTTTTGTGACACACAAATCTTGAGAAAAAATGAAAAGCATTGTAAAGACATACATCTTTAATTTCACGAACATACAGTTAAAATAATAACATCTTAGCATACACTCTTAGGTTTCATGGGGATCGGACCACTCGTGACAATTTGCAGGTTGTACAAAGACAAACAGAATGTAGGAATGATTGCTGTATTTACGATCAAAAGTGATTTTAATTTGTTATCTTTGAGAACCACAAAGCAACAGTCAATGTCGTGGGCAAAGGCCGTACAATTCCTCTCTTGCATAATTTACACTGTGGCATGGTTGCCAGCACGTACATTTGGGATGAAACGGCAACTGTATTGAAAGGAATATCGTCCGCTTGTAGGCCTATTGGGAACATTTCAATTTACAAGAATAAACAACAGACACTGGTCCGTATCTGACTACTGTTAATTTTAAACCGTCATTTCAAAACCAGCAAGAAAGGAAAAAAATAACACAGATGCCCGCTACGCAGTAATGCTTGAAAACAAAGAGTGCGTGTGATATTATGATCGTGCACATAATTATATAAGACAACAACTCACAAGATTGCACACGTCACAAGAAGGTTTCCGTTTCCCTGGCGAACTTGCATAGATTGATGCTGTTACAATTTTGAACCGTCCCGAAGACACACGCACGACTGAAATCTCACATAAAACAGACTGACGTCATTGCAGTCAAGCTAGTTTCGTTTGTTAATGGAAAACCACACGTCTATTAATTTTTGAAATGGTAGGCCAACGCCTTATTTGTCTGCGTTTGCTGGCTATGTGGGCCTGGGCTTGGCGTATTTATAGCACTGAGGCAAAACGCTGTTTTACCGTGCGCGTGTCACGTGTGTGTATGTGTGTGTGTGTGTGTGTGTGTTAGCGGAAGAAAGACAGAAAGTGCGCTTCATCGTGTGTGTGTGTGTGTGTGTGTGTGTGTGTGTGTGTGCATGTGCGAACGTGCATGTGTGTGCTCGTGTTCCGGTTTTTTGTGTCTGTGTATGAAAGAAAGATTGAACGAGAGAGAGTGAGAGAGAGAGAGAGAGAGAGTGGATGGATAGGGACAAATTGTTTTTCAAGTGTCATTTTGTGTCGATTACACTACAACAATAGTGCGAACGACAACACAAATGGTGCAAACGACACATAGTGCAAATAAGATATAGTTTATTGATGAAAGCTGTCGTGGGTTTTTTTGGAGAGACACTCCGATTTGCAGAAAGACCATGTAAGTCACGTTATGGGTTGTGCAGAAATACAGGTATACTCATTTGAGTTCAGAACATATATATATATGTTTTCTGAGGAATACCCGAGTGCAGGGAACGTTAGCCATCCTCAAATCAGTGTCGGCACATTCGCTGTAAAGTCAGTTTCTGAGAATGCCGCATTATTCGGAGTCATGACCAAGCTAAACTTCATGCAGTGTGTTTTGCCTGGATCACAGTGTTAACAGACTCGTATTGTTAAAGCAGGGCTCCCCACGGACGCTTGACTTAGAGGTTCCCAACACTCAAAGCAAAAAGCACATATTCTCACTGAGGTAAAAAAAAACAAAAAAAAACGCTAGCAGTTATTTATTGAAGAGCAATTGCAGTCAAGCTGTTTATTTATTGAAATGTAACTCTACGCCCCATCGATTTATGACACTGAAGCACAAATATTGTTTCCACTGGCAGCTGTTTGGTTCATATGTTATTGTGCAACAACAAAGCTAAACCTTACTTTGATTTTTCGAGAGATTTATTTATCTGAGTCAACTTTGTGCAGACTTCCTTTTGTGTTCGAACAACCCCTTGTGAACACATGCACACAATAACGACTCCACTCTCACATAAAAAGTCTTAGGGCTTGGAAAACACGAAGATATGCATGCATTACCTCTCGTCTGTCATTATGATACTCTGACGAGACCCGCCTTATGCTTGCAGGTCGAAGAAAGACAGCTGCTGCAGTGGGCTTGTTCCAGTTAAAATGTCTCCCCATATCCTCAGCGTATAACCATTACCTGTCCCATCATACGCTAACTGGTATAAGAGGAATTTAAATTCATTGAGGCAGTGTACATGCAATTTGACATGACGAACATTACAAGACAGAATGAAGAACACACTGTGGACACAAAGAACAAGAATGTATGTGAATTTAATTTGTATTAACAATACAATTACAGTAGTTCGTACAGTGTTTTTGGTCAGGCAGTTATATAACGCATATAAAAAATTGTTTAGTTTACATTGAGTCAGAAGAATAACATAGTGTCAGGCAGCAGGGCTGATAATCTCAAGATGTTCACGGAAACTATGCAATATTAGAGAATAAGTCGACTGATCCATTATAAAACCAATATGCCATTTTAACAGTTCGGTAGTTTTTACGTGGCTTGAATACAGTACCACACACAAAATACTAGTAAGAAACACAAGTAAAAAACACAAGTAAGAAACAAGCAAAACTGAAAGTGATTTTTCCACGATGTTAATGTCAAATTGTGACTCAAGGTATATTTATTTGAAATGTTTGTACTTGTCAACTTGAAGAGCCGATTACTTTTACAATCTTGCCATCTTTATAAAAACACAAATGTACCCTTTTTAGGTCCATCTGATATATCTGAGAGACACTGAAAAGTGACTTATTTAAGGGCAAATTCTGGCGTTAAAACGGCGGTCTCTCTGCATAGTTTCAAACTGCAGAATGTAAACATTACGCATTGACAGACTAATAAAGGCAGTGTTGGTCAAATTAAATGTTTTCATTCAATAGATGCGCATTCACAAGTCAGTGTTAATTTTTTTGTTGTTGGTTTGTTTGCTTAACGCCCAGCCGACCACGAAGGGCCATATCAGGGCGGTGCTGCTTTCACATTTAACGTGCGCCATACACAAGACAGAAGTCGCAGCACAGGCTTCATGTCTCACCCAGTCACATTATTCTGACACCGGATTAACCAGTCCTAGCACTAACCCCATAATGCCAGACGCCAGGCGGAGCAGCCACTAGATTGCCAATTTTAAAGTCTTCGGTATGACCCGGCCGGGGTTCGAACCCACGACCTCCCGATCACGGGGCGGACGCCTTACCACTAGGCCAACCGTGCCGGTACATCTACAGTACATATTGTCCTTGTAACATACTGATATAAACAACACACATTAAACATTCATATAATTATATAGAACATGAAACACATTTAAAATTTACATAGAAAATAAAAACATTGTGCTAAAAAATATCTCACATACACATACACGCACGCATGTACACACTCACACATCCACACACATATATATACACACACAGGGGTAATCCTTTTCTACTGAACGGTATTTGTTCGCTGTAAGTCGTTGTTAACTTTTTACTTATACAACGTTCGCACAGCTCTAACAGTATATGTGTCGAAATTCGTATGGGATGTCCATAGTGCATCATTTTTAAAGTGGCCAATTAATTAACTTATTCACATGAAAATGCATCTTTTTTTCCCCTCAACTTAAACTTTACCTCAACATTTAATCTTGCCGTGCACACCAACGGATGCTTCTCTATCGCTATTTAATAAAAACTTCTCGGATATACTTTCACAAGAGTTGCGTAACAGCCGCTCAAATAGATGTATCCCAAAAATTTCGTAATATTCAAAATAACGTACGGGCTACTTTAAAAATGATGCACTATAAACACGCGATGTGGACAGTCATCGACCTGATGATTTCTGATCATGACCAATTTTTGTATGTTGCACCTTTGTAGTGTTTCTTTGGCCTTTTTGGTTTTTTAGCCCTTTGATGTCGAATCTGAGGGCTTGGATCAAGCATTGTTCTGTCTGTAATCTCACTGGTTATCCAATGGAGAGAGTAATGCTGCCTGTAGAGTGCTTCATTCACGTCCTTGTGAACTTCAGAGAAGTGGACTTTAAAGCTGGTATCGTTGGATGGTACGTAATCACACATGGGGCATTTCATCTTTTCCTTGTGTTGCTGGTAAATATGTGCTCGCATCCTCTGTTGGCAACGCAGATTATGATGGCACAGTTTACAATAGAGCGATGGTTTCTTGTCCACGCGTGGAATGTTTGACGAAGAGGTAGACGGGCCAGGCGCCGAGATTCGATCGTTTTGGGGTAATTGTACGCCGTTTCTATCTTGAGAGTTAGCCATCGAAGCTCCTTTAGATCTGTTTCTCTTCCTGGATTTGGATTGGTTTTTGGTGACCTGGCCATGGTGTGGCATGTCAGAGTTTGAACTTCCTGGCATATCTGCTTGACTTGTGGAGGGGTTGCTGGTCGCTGCAGCCGGTGAACGCAGACGCCGACACGTGTGAATATGTTCTGGATCAGCGGACACAAAAGGACACTTGTGGCAGGCAAAACCCCTGAAATCGTCACGGTGAGAGGCGTATATATGCTTTAGGTGGTCTTCCAGGGTCTGGGAGCCAGTGTCACAGCGACTGCATAAAATGTCTAGCGCGTCTCGGTTTTTGTTTGACGTCTGCTGATTGAATGTCTCTCTTAACCAGGCACGGTCTTCTGCCCAGGCTGTGGTACTCTCTTCAGCAATCATGTGATCAGCTGCATTCGTATCAACGGCAGTAGAAATCTCGTCCCTCTTTTCTAAATACTCCTTTCCAGATTCGTCAGAGTGATTCACTCTACTTGGGCTAGCCTGGTCATTTTTCAAACTACCAGTCATTTTTTCAGGAGAGAAACTCTCCATGCTGGAGTTCACGAATTCACCAATGCTTACACAGCCTTTATCGCGTGATTGGTTACTTGTACAGGCACGATCTTGTTCCAAGCTGTTTGCTGTGGCTTTCGCGTGTTGACCTAAGGTTGTGTGATGTTGAAAATATCCAGAAGCAGCTCCGCCAAGATTGCTACCCTGAATGTCCATGTTACTGTCTGCAGCTGTCGTTCGATGATCCTGATTAGTATCGATACCTAAAAATGAGTAAATTCTCTCTGCATCACTTGGACTGTGTTGTAACATTGCATTATCAAGCACAATCTGAGGTTTTTCAGTCATTGTTCTCGAGTCCTGCTCAATGCTGTTGGATTCCAAGAAATTCTGGCGAACATCCGCTGCAATTGCTACTTGATTACAGCTGTTTATTGTTCCGTTCTGAACACTGCTAATCGAACTAAACAAATGTGGAAAGCTCTGTGTGGCCAACTTTTCATGCTGATGGTTGTCAGATTGTGCACCTCCGGGATGAGAGCTGTTTACAGCATGAGAGATTTGCCAGTCACTGGAAGTTGCTTCCCCTTGGTGAACGCCTGCAGTCTCCTCCTCAACTTCAGGCCAGTCTGCAGAGTAAACTGCTTGTGGGATAGTGTCCTGGGTTTCGTATTTCACGAAAATGCCTGACTGTCTGTATGCCTGAATTTCTTCCTCTTCTGGTGGCTGTTGTGTTCCTATAGCAGTGGGTAAATCATTGTCTCTGGAGGCTTCTCCCCCTTGCTGAACGCCTGCAGTCTCCTCCTCAACTTTAGGCATGTCTGCGCAGTATACTGTTTGTGAGCGAGTTTCTTGGGCTTCACATTTCACAGTAACGTCGGTCTTCATGCATATATGGATTTCTTCCTCTGCTTGTGTCTGCTGCGTTCCTGTTGCAGTGGGTAAATCACTTTGGCCTACCGTTGTGTCGACGGGGATGTTGACTTGTCTCAAGCTATGGCTAACATTTTCCAAGCTGATGTGTTCCGCGGGAACTGCCTGCTCTAGCATGAAGGCTGAAGGCTGAATGCTGTCACCGTTGGAAGCTGAGGCATTCTGCTGATGCCAGCTGTTCATCTTTCGGTCCTGACAGAGGAGGATTTTGTGAAAGTCAACTCTGCGGCCATGGTCAGGGTGAGAGAACTCCACGTGAGACAAAATTTCTTTCTCGTGTACGTCTTTTGCTGAGCAGCGAGGGCATGATGCGATGATGAGAAGGTTACGTTTGACGTGGTAAGCAAACTCCTGCAGGCTGTTAAACTTGTCGTTGCAAAGCCAGCAAACGTGATTTATGTGAGCTGGATGGCAGGTCCCCATGTGGTTGATCACCGATTCTGGAGACGAGGCTGAAAAGTTGCAGTTGACGTCAGAACAGTAAAGAGAGTGGGACTGGGGAGAGAGATGTTGCTCAAGGTGATGCAGAAAATTGCCTAGTCCTATCTCTGCACTCCCGCAATGGACACAGGTGTACGTGTTGTCAGATGGATGGTACTGTGTCAGGTGCTTTTCCAATTCATTGGGATTCAGGGTGCGAAAAATACACCTGCAATCAAACCCACTACAGCGGTAGTACCCCTCGGAGGACAGCTGCCTCAATGACTTGGCTTGCTCTGCTCCGGATAAACAGTCTTGGAATTCGTGTACCGGTAGTGGTACTAGTACTGTGCGGGACTGTGAGGTTGCAGATCGCCGAGAGAAACTTAAAGACTGGTCCACATGTCTCGGCTCCGATTCTTTCTTGTCGCCACTCATGGACTCCTGGGTTGTGATGTGCTCTTCGATCGCTTGGAATTCAGTCTTCAAGGACACCACGTTCTCAATGACGAATGGACTCAGGTCTTCTTCTGAAGTCGTGCTTGTTGCTACACATTGGATGTAACCTTCCATCGCAACTGTTTCACTATAATTACACTCGCCCCTCATATCTATTGTTTGTTCGTCTGTACGTGTATCTGTTGAAGGCGATTGTGCGTCTCTGCTTCCTCGTGCAGTTGCATCTATGTCTGCAGTAGACATGTTGGTGGCACCGTTTTCGGCGAAAGTTCCTGGTTCCTGTTTTATCAGTAGACGTGCTGACGGCAACGTCTTAGAGACAGAAGACCTTTCTGTCCCTAAATAAATAATGTCATCATCAGCATCGCTCTGACAGCTGGCGTCGGCCATTGTCGTCTCAGGTTAGCC
>NC_090252.1:20772042-20809542 GCF_037325665.1 Littorina saxatilis | reverse complement strand
CTGACATGGATTACAGGATCTTTTTCGTGCGCACTTGGTCTTGTGCTTGCGTGTACACACGGGGGTGTTCGGACACCGAGGAGAGTCTGCACACAAAGTTGACTCTGAGAAATAATCCCCTCGCCGAACGTGGGGACGAACTCACGCTTACAGCGGCCAACTGGATACAAATCCAGCGCGCTACCGACTGAGCTACATCCCCGCCCCTGATTTAGCTTTTTAAATTTGGTCAAGTGTTTAGTCATGTGACTTAAAAGAAGAATACACATGTACATAATACTGTCGCTAAAACAATCAATTAAGCAGACTGTGAAAGATCCAATACTTCCATCACTGATTTACTTCTAACAATTTACAACTTGATTCAGATTACAATCTTAAATTTTGTCACAGCCCAAGCCATCGTTTCATCTACACTTGCATTTCACACAGACAAATAAATAGAAAACACAACGCGTAACAATACAAGTTCAGAACTGAAGAAGCAAGTCGCCTCTGCACTAGAACCAGCAAAGAATGAGAGGGTGTACGTTCGTGCGTGTGGTATGTACATATTATGAGCGTGCAATGAAAAAGATGAAAGAGGTAAAAACTCACAAGCCTGTTCACGCAGTGAAAATCGGGTTTTCCCGTCGAGTACTTGCTCACGTGATGTCGTTCCTAAACTGAGCCTGAAGTCGACTTCGCGAAGTCTTTTTTATTTTCATCAAAACTGAGGTTTAAAGATAAGTGCTGTATAACCGTCTTGGATAAACACTCCGTGATAACTGAAATCACAGTCAACTGGCCCGCTTAATAATTGCAGTCGAGCTAGTTTCGTTTTCCACTGGAAAACCAAAAAGTCTATTTTTGGAAACGCGCCAACGTCTCCTTTGTCCGAGTGCGTTGACTCAGTGTGCACTGATGTGGGTCTGGGCCTGGTGCATCTCCTATGCACTAGTATAATCATGAAGTTTGCCGCGAAACCATACATACCCACACGCATGCACGCATGCACGCACGCACACACACGCACGCATGTACGCACGCCGCCGCACCGGCCCAGCACGACACACACACACACACACACACATACACTTCGTGACACACACACACACACACACACACACACACACACACACACACACACACACACACACACATACACTCACTTCGAGTCAAGCAAATCCTTCTACTTGTAAGCAGAGTTGGCAAAAAGCAGGAAGCAAAATTAAGTGACTGATATCTCGTAAGACAGTGTATGGCGTTTAGTGAAGAACAGCAGAGCGCGGCAATCCGTTTTTATAATCAAAATAGTCACGAGTCATAGGCTCAGTATAGAATTGCGGTAAGGCGGCATGGTTCTTATGACAAGATAATGATATATTGAGGTCGAACGAATGACGTCTCACAACGAGCATGCGTGGTCGTCTTTGGCGGTCAAGAAAGCCGCCGCGATCATTGCGCAGACGACACTTCGAATTCTAGACCGCCAATATTTTTTGTGCGCATCACGTAAATCGGCCGGAAACAAAGCAATTGGGAAACCTGGATAGCAAAGAGAAGTGGCACCTACCCAACAACAAGATTTAAGTAAACAGGCGACTTGTATTTTCATATATGAGAACGTTTACTCACCTTTGAACTTAAGTCAGAATACTGTCTTCTCAGCACAACTGACATCTACGGGATATTCAGCCGTGCGTCCCAGATTATTAAGATGGCCTACATCGACTGACCGCAATCCAAGTGCCTGCAATGCTTGGAGTAAGTTGAAGTGCCTGAAAATGGATGAATTCTGTTGCTTGGATGGGTTGCTTTTAAGTGGGGAGGCAGTAAAACATGCCATTGAGGTAAGATATGAATGAAAAAAAGGTAAAAGATTAAAACGACGGAGTGGAGAGCGCACTCTTTCGAGTAACCCATTGCCGGTGTGTATGTGCGCATGAATTAATGCGCGGTAGGGCATGGACCAAGGCGGGTCGAGGGACGATTCCACTGACTTGTATCAAATTAATTTTATTAGTGTTCAATATCTGTGGTTGTGTGTACAACGCAGTCGGCGGTTTACTGCGTTAGCTTCAGTCTGTAGCCCTTTAAGAATGAAACCCTGTCGAACTGACTGGTGGGCCAGCGCAGACTATTTATAGAACACACAGAATCGGGAATACCCGACGAACCCGGATACTTATATATTCTAGTAAAGAGTGCAACACGTAATCCTGCGCAGAAGTGATGTGTGGCGTCGCGTCAACACGCCAAGTCTGAGACTGTAGTCTACTATACAAGTCTCTGATGTCAAGTAAAATTGATGGATTAAATCGGCAGCTTGACGATGTCACTAGACACATGATATTCTGCAGTAAGAAGTTGTGAGATGTGCAGAGAAACAGATGTGCTCAGCTTTGAACAGATTCATTCAGTGTTTTCTGAGGAAATTGCGATGACAGCGAACGCTTGCCATCATCGACGGTCGGCACATTCATCGTAGTGTAAGTTTCTGAGAATACGGCATTGCTTGAAGTCTGAATTGGGCATGTGTCATGGTTTGTATGTGTGTGTGTGTTTTGTTGGTGTTTGTTGTGTGTGTGTGGGGGGGGGAGGGGGTGTATAATATAATATGCATGTGTGTGTGACGGTGTGTGTGTGTGTGTGTGTGTGTAAGTGTGGGTGTGTGTGTGAGCGAGCTTAACTGACTTCATGCAGTGTGTTTTGCTTGAATCAAACTGTTAACTGACTCGGATTGAGGTGTTTTGTTTCTCTTTTACTTTTGCAGTTTTTTTCCAGTGAGCTAAAAAGAATTGGGAGCCGTCTTTTCATTTATTTGTATAAAATTCGTTGATTAATTAGTCACTATTTTGTTCATCTATTTCACAAGAATGGCATCCTGTGAAGCAGTAGTAGTGGTAAAAGTACTATTCTTCGTTGCCGTTAGACTGGGTGGCCGAGTGGTAACGCACTTGCGCTCGGAAGCGAGAGGTTGCGAGTTCGACCCTGGGTCAGGGCGTTAGCAATTTTCTCCCCCCTTTCCTAACCTAGGTGGTGGGTTCAAGTGCTTGTCTTTCGGATGAGACGAAAAACCGAGGTCCCTTCGTGTACACTACATTTGGTGTGCACGTTAAAGATCCCACGATTGACAAAAGGGTCTTTCCTGGCAAAATTGTATAGGCATAGATAAAAAAAATGTCCATTAAATACCCGTGTGACTTGGAATAAAGGCCGTGAAAGGTGAATGCTCGCCCTAATAGGCTTGAGGTTTACTGGTCGATGTGAATGCGTGATATATATTGTGTAAATAAATTCCATCTCACACGGCATTAATTATTGTAAAGCGCATTGAGCATATATATGATTATGCGCTATAGCAAATGTCCATTATTATTAGTAGTAGTAGTAGTGGTTGCAGTAGTAGTAGTAGTACAGTGTATTAGTCGCACTAGTTGTAACTGCTGCTGGTTATCACAACATCCACTCATACGGTTTTACTGGTGTGCGCTATTTAGCAAAATGTGTATATATTGTACTTTTTAGTTGGGGTGGTGTAGCTAAATAGTGCCTTGGTCCAAAGAATTCGCGTAAAATGATAAATGCATGATGCAATCATTATTCAATTCATATGTGTCCGAACTTTTGTTGGTTGGTCGTGTGAGATTGTGCAAATCAGCATCTTCATCCTCATTTGCCTTCTTCCGTTTATTTATTAATTTCTTTGTTTATTTGTTTATTCATTCATTCCTCAATTAATGTTCTTAATTATTCATTCATTAAAATATATCTTTATATTTGTATTCATTTATATATTTCCTTATACATTTATTGATAAATATATTTATTCCTCAATTGGTTTGCTAATTTATTCATTCATCAATGTATGTGTATATGTGTGTAGTTGTTTACTTATGTATTTACTTACTTATGTTTGTATTTATTTGTTAATTTGTTTATCTACTTATTCATTTTATTTATTTATCTTTTGTTTTATTTGTTAACATATTCCTTAACTTACTTATTTATGTATTCATTTGTTAATTTGTTTGTATACTTATTCATTTACTAATTCTTCAAGCAGAGTGCGTTTATTAAATTTATTCATTTTATTTATTTATCTTTTGTTTTATTTGTTAACACATTCATTAACTTACTTATGTATGTATTCATTTGTTCATTTGTTTGTTTACTTATTCATTTATTAATTCTTCAAGCAGAGTGCGTTTATTTATTTATTCATTTTATTTATTTATCTATTGTTTTATTTGTTAAAATATTCATTAACTTACTTATTTGTGTATTCATTTGTTAATTTGTTTGTATACTTATTCATTTACTAATTCACTTATTCATTTGTCATACTGATGTAAATTAATCATGATCACCATCATTAGAAAATAGCAGTAGCAAAAGTTGTAGCAACAGTAGTAGTAACAGTAGCAGTAGTAGAAGCAGTAGTACGAGATAATAAAAGTCATAGATACAGCAGTATAGTAGTACACACTTGTCATGGCCCTAAATCAATTCTCTTCATGACTAAACAGCACACCGTTCCTTCATCTGAATGTGAAATGAATTTGACTCTTACTGATATTATACCATCTGTCAGGAAATTAAGACATCTTGGTTTGCTCTTTGCGTCAATTCAGGACTGATTTTTGTTGGGTTATTTTTGTTTGATAATTAATGATAGTTAATTAAAAACTCGACATAAAATGGCTGGTATAGTGACCTGGTTGTGCTTTTTCTCTCAGATTAGATCAACTTAGGGAGGGTATTATATGCACTCTTGCATCCTCATAATCCTTTTCCTCCTTTTCTCTCTCTATTTACTTCTACTTACTACTACTGCTACTAACTTTACCACTGCTGGGACTCTTAATTACAACTGTTGTTTTTGTTTTTGTTGTTGTTGTTGTTGTTGTTGTTGTTGTTGTTGTTGTTGTTGTTGTTGTTATACGGTCAAGCATGGGCATTACTGTTAAGATCATAGATTATTTTCAGAGGTTATGGAGTCAGATTTCATTACTAGCTGTTCTTATTGCTGCTTCCACGGTTTAATAACTCTTCTAGACCACAACTGTCTGCAGATCAACCCGGAGATTATGTTATTACTGAATTTTGAAGCAAAAATACTTTTACTGTGTTTTCAAGGAAGATTTCACATCTGTGTTTAGCTCTTACTGTGTTGTTATTGTCAGTGTTTGTTGTTCTTCTTAATAAGGGTGATGATGCGGATGATGTTGATGATTATGCCGTCAATGTTTCCGGATTCTACACCCCGAGACCTAGTTGCTTCATAATCATTAGAGTAAAGCAAATCAAGTATCGGCACTGGTACAAAAACAAAGAAACACATTGCAGTCATCGCGTGTTTCTCCGTAAGTGCCATAAATAGATCGGGCCCAGGCCGGTTTTTTTTTATTAATAGAATTGCGGTATTCCCGTGGAAAACGAAACCAGCTCGACTGACTACACGGCTTGTAAAATCAATATTGTAGCTTAAGCCACTGTGAATGTTGTTGTCTTTGGCTTATGAGGGTTTTACTAAGAATTTTGAACTTATGCATCGCGCAAATCTGACTAATGTGCAAGTACTAAACCTAAACTAAAACCATAACTTTAATTAAACCCAAACTTAACCTAAAATTAATACTACTGCTATGGCAACTACTGCTACTAATGAGGGGTTTTTTGCTGCTACAAATTACTGCTTTTTACATTTAGTCAAGTTTTGACTAAATGTTTTAACGTAGAGGGGGGAATCGAGACGAGGGTCGTGGTGTAGACATGTGTGTGTGTCTGTCTGTCTGTCTGTGTGTGTGTGTGTAGACGCGGCGATTCAGACTAAACTACTGGACCGATCTTTATGAAATTTGACATGAAAGTTCCTGGGTATGATATCCTCAGACGTTTTTTTCATTTGTCATATACGGCTTTTCGTGAAAGTTGAGGCGGCACTGTCACGCTCTCATTTTTCAACCAAATTGATTGAAATTTTGGTCAAGTAATCTCCGACGAAGCCCGATCTTCGGTATTGCATTTCAGCTTGGTGGCTTAAAAATTAATTAATGACTTTGGTCATTAAAAATCTGAAAATTGTAAAGAAATTATTTTTTTTATAAAACGATCCAAATTTACGTTCATCTTATTCTCCATCATTTTCTGATTCCAAAAACATATACATATGTTATATTTGGATTAAAACAAGCTCTGAAAATTAAAAATATAAAAATTATGATCAAAATTAAATTTTCGAAATCAATTTGAAAACACTTTCATCTTATTCCTTGTCGGTTCCTGATTCCAAAAACATATAGATATGATATGTTTGGATTGAAAACACGCTCATAAAGTTAAAACGAAGAGAGGTACAGAAAAGCGTGCTATCCTTCTCAGCGCAACTACTACCCCGCTCTTCTTGTCAATTTCACTGCCTTTGCCATGAGCGGTGGACTGACGATGCTACGAGTATACGGTCTTGCTGCGTTGCATTGCGTTCAGTTTCATTCTGTGAGTTCGATAGCTACTTGACTAAATGTTGTATTTTCGCCTTGCGCGACTTGTTTCACTTCAGATTCTTTGTTCATGTAACATGTGTTTGTGAATGATCTAGTCATCTGCATAATCTGTTAATCGTAACTGGTACCTCTTTGGTTGTAAAAACAATTTAATTGAAATTTAGATGGGGGACACTTTAATTTTAAAACAGATGAGGGAAATATTGGTTGTATAGACAGACGGAAGCCCTTTTTTCATTTCATATTGCTTGCAGTACCCTAAAGGACAGACTTAGACAACGGCATAATGGGATTTTAGATTTTCGGGTATTTGTGTACTTTGTTATGCAAACTAAATACACACAACACATTATAATAAATGAATGAAATCAGTACACAGTAAAATGATATCTAACTGCAAGTACACACATTTTGAACATGCAGTATTTTCAAAAATGTATGTACTTGCAGTTAGAACATGCAGAATAAGACGGGCGGAGTGGCCTAGTTGATAAGGTCGCGAGTTCAAATCCCGGCCGCGGCCACCTGGTGTGTTAAGGGTGGAGATTTTTCCGATCTCCCAGGTCAACGTATGTGCAGACCTGCTGGTTCGTTATCCCCCTTCGTGTGTACACGCAAGCAAAAGACCACGTGCGCACGGAAAAGATCCTGTAATCCATGTCAAAGTTGGGTGGGTTATAGAAACACGAAAATATCCAGCATGCTTCCCCCCCCTGAAAGCGGCATGTGACTGCCTAAATGGCGGGATAAAACAGTAATACATGTAAAAACCGACTCGTGCAAAAACATGAGTGAACGTGGGAGTTTTAGCCCATGAACGAAGAAGAAGAATAAGAACATGCAGAATGTTGTTTGTTTGTTTGCTTAACGCCCAGCCGACCACGAAGGGCCATATCAGGGCGGTGCTGTTATGACATATAACGTGCGCCACACACAAGACAGAAGTTGCAGCACAGGCTTCATGTCTCACCCAGTCACATTATTCTGACACCGGACCAACCAGTCCTAGCACTAACCCCATAATGCCAGACACCAGCCACTAGATTGCCAATTTTAAAGTCGTAGGTATGACCCGGCCGGGGTTCGAACTCCCGATCACGGGGCGGACGCCCCAACCGTGCCGGTACAGAATGATGATTTACTACTAGTAGTAATTAAATAGTATTACTTCAGTGTGTGAATGCTTTAGTTAACAAACAAAACCAACAACAGTTTTGAACGAGTTATTAATGCAGATGGTTGCTTCTTTTTGGGTTGATTGTGGAATAAATGCGACCCAACTATACATGGAGAATACAACATGGCTTGCTGTGTCGTACCAGATTTACACGAGTTGTTTTTTTAAATATTGAACTGCGAGCGAAAGCGAGCTGTTCACTATTTGAAAAAGCAACGAATGTAAATCCGGTACGAAACAGCAAGCCATGTAGTATTCTGTTTATCCTACATACTGTACTTACGTGTATTTTACTGAAAGGTTGGGGCTACTGTTACGCCTTTTTCAAGTCGTAATTCGACTCAGAAATTCTATAGTTACGGCATGACGTCATTTTACTGTCGTAACCGGCTCACTGCAGGCTTCGGTTACACCTTTTCCACGACTCGTAGAGTCACTCGGCCAGACTTTGATTACGGCGCGGCGTGATCCTACCCGAACATTCTCTAGTTACGACATGACGCCATTTTACTTGTATGTACTGGTGGTAGATTTTCCAGATATTCTCTCAGTGATTGAGGCTTATATGAGGCTCAGTGATTATAGATTTCACTGTTCCTTTAACGGGTTTATTCCGTATTTTTATCTGTACTAATGGTACAGGTGAATGTGGGGAGTGAAGTAGTTGTTTGTTCAACCCATCTCGTTATTTTGTTTCTCCAAACAAGGAATCATTTGTGTATGATTTGTGGTGGAATTTCCTCCATGGTGTGTACTAGGATGTACTGTACTGAATGTACTATGGGTTATATTTTTCCCGTATGTGTACTATGCGTACAGGTTAATTGGAGGGAAAATGTAGTGGTTGTTTGTTTGCATCACATGGTTTCGTCCTCCATTGATGCAGGCATAGTCCAACTCGCCAAACTGCAATGCTTCGTTGAAAGTCTTTCTGGGGGCTCGTTTGCGCTGCACCTGCAGGGTTCGCGACGACCGAACGTAGAGCTGGACGAACGCGTTCGTTTCAAAGTCCGAGATAACTTTTTGCAACCTGTCGAAGGACTCGAACGTACTTCCTTCTGTCAAAACTGCTTCGCTGTGAAGTCCGCTATCCATGACAAAAGTAAACCGGCTTGCATACGGGTAGAAACGCACAACCACTACTAATGAACTGTTGAACATGTCTATCCTCACTCGACCCACGCTTTAAAATGGCCGCCCAAACCGGATCAAACCGGAAGTAGAGCGCGGCCCTGGCGGGGACATGCTTTGTGGCGTAATCAAAGCAAAGAAGGGAAAAGTTACGGGCGGCGTAAGTGTAGCCACTGCGTTACTGAAAATGTCCTGCAGTCGAGGCAGCTAAATTGAAGACGCTTGTTTTGGAACCTCGATCTCCTCTATAGCCTCGTGCAATCTATTACGTCAAACAAAGAAACGTCAGTCTCAAAGTGTGGCGTGACGTGTTAGTTCTAAAGATTCATGGAGGGTAATTAGCGAGCGCAATTTTTGTTTCTATAATGACGTTTGTCTCAGTGACTTTGGCATCATAAGCAGTGAAAAAAACAGGTCCCTGCCAGACTTGCTTGACATGACCCCATTTACATGATATACACACGTGTGATTTGAACGATTATTATCTCACGGGTGTCTCTCTCACGTATGTGGGATAAAAACCTGTACAAGATAGCAGCTAAAATAACGTTAGACATGGTCAGTGGATTTCACTTACATCTAAATTAGAATTTTTGAAAAAGAGTGTGACTGTTTGCCTTTTCTCTTATTTAGTTTTCATTATTAAAAAATCAAATCAAATCAAATCAAATCAAATTAACTTTATTGTATCATCTTGAAAAATTACAGTAGTGGACAGACGAAACACTACAACATTATTAACATTTAAATACCTGTACTAACTAATACAATTATCCTTCACTAAACACATCATTGCATACACGCACTCTCACTAAAAAAAAAATTCATTACTCACAAATGAAATTCAATTCCTCTTAAAAAAACATTACATTATTTATTACTTTGTTTGTTGTGTCTGTCACAATAATTGAACACTTGCCTTCCTGAGATGAAAGAAACAACGCCTAACCAGTTCATTTAGCACCGGCACGGTTGGCCTAGTGGTAAGGCGTCCGCCCCGTGATCGGGAGGTCGTGGGTTCGAACCCCGGCCGGGTCATACCTAAGACTTTATAAAAAAAAAAACGCTCGCGCTGGACCCGAGTACTCTTCAGACTGGCTCGCTCCCCCAGTATGAAAGTTTTTTGTCTTGTGCACGTGGATTTAAAAAAAATATATATATATATATATTATTTATTTATTTTACACTATAAAAAAAATTATTAGAGTAAAATAAAACATTAAAACGTTTATAATAAACAATAGTAAACAAGAATTTAACCCCCCCCCCCCCAAAAAAAAAAAGTCCGCCCATACCGGGAATGGAACCCGGATCAGTCTGGCCATAGGCGGACGTGCCTACCACCAAGCCACCAACTCTAACAATTCTATCAGTGAAATTTAAGGTTATTGGGTGCTGGCAGGCTGTTCTATGAGGCTGGCTGTTGCCGTTTGAATTCGTCCTACGCCAAGTCGTTTTTGTGGTTTATTTCGCATTTAGGTCCCAGGTAACATTATTAAGTTTTAATACGATCAATCGGACCTATTATCAAGTTAGTGTATCAACTTTTGAACGAACTGCGAGCTGTTAAGTGGAGAAAGACACTGCACACACACACACACACACACACACACACAGACTCACACACACACAGACACACGATTAAAGTCTGCTGAGCCCAAGTACTAGCGTACTCGGGGATAAACAATAGTAAACAAGAATTTAATAAAAAAAAAAATTAAAAAAATAGATCGCCCATGCCGGGAATCGAACCCGGATCACTTTGGCCATAGGCGGACGTGCTTTCCACCAAGCCACCAACTGGCTGGCTGTTCTATTAGCCGAACAGCAGTTCTATCCCACCGCGAATTGCGCCCACCGCCAAGAGTCGTTTTTGTGGATTATTTCGCATTTAGGTCCCAGGTAACATTATGAAGTTTTAATACGATCAATCGGACCTATTATCAAGTTAGTGTATCAACTTTTGAACGAACTGCGCCCAGTAGTTTCCCAGCAATAAGCTGTTAAGTCGAGACAGACAGTCAGACAGACAGACAGACACACATTTAACGTCTGCTGAGCCCAAGTACTAGCGTACTCGGGGAAAATTGGCAATCTAGTGGCTGCTCCGCCTGGCGTCTGGCATTATGGGGTTAGTGCTAGGACTGGTTGGTCCGGTGTCAGAATAATGTGACTGGGTGAGACACGAAGCCTGTGCTGCGACTTCTGTCTTGTGTGTGGCGTACGTTAAATGTCAAAGCAGCACCGCCCTGATATGGCCCTTCGGGGTCGGCTGGGCGTTAAGCAAACATACAAACAAACAAACAAACAAACAAAGTTCATTTAGAGTTCATTAGCTCATTATTATTAAATTATGTGTGTCTGTCCACTTCAAAGAGTGAATGTTTTGTTTTGTCTTAAAATAAATGTTTCAAGTACTAGCCTATATTTCCCTTTATTCTTGGTTTTGAAAAGTTATAAGTGTATTTGGATTTTTTCATAATTACTTAACTTACTTTTTGCGTCTTTTTTTCAAAACAGGTGTGATAACACTCCTTGAAACATGGATCAACACAGCCGATCTTCCATTCTACCAAGCAGGCATGACACCAGCTTTGATGACGACGATGGCATCATTTTCATGGGGACAGAATTTCCTTCCATTCTGAGAACAGTGTGGTCAGATCCAATCATAAAACAGGAACCAGAGACTGTCGAGGAGGAGGATGATGACGTCATTTTCCAAGGAGTAGGCACACGTCCTGCTTTCATAGTATCTTCTGCACCAGTAACCAGAGACGTGAAGAACGTCTTGCCTCTGACTAGTGATTCTCACACAGCTACCAGCGCGAGCAGCTCTCTTTCATCAGAACAACGTAACACTTGTATTGCTGGTCCTTCTGCAACTTTGGCTGGCCGAGATGAAACTATCACTGAAGGTGAAGAGTCGCTTCCAAGAAGTGTTTGCCTGCCTTCAGGATCACGCCCCGCTACCTCAGAAGCTAAGTCCGGCGAAGCACTGTCTTCTGAAGAACTTGGTCAACCCTCCATAAGATGCACACAAGAGAACAACGTAATTTATGGTGACTCTATCGTCCTTGAGTTCAGTGAGGATGGCGAAAGTATTTCTCATTATAGTGCCGATATGGAAGGTTCTGAAGAAGCTGATGAGGAACTACAATCATCTGCAATGTATCAGCGTCCTGATAGACAAATACAGGATGGTACAGACAAGAGCGAGTCAACAGTCAACGAACAAGAAGAATCAAGTCAAAGTGGGAGCTCTGCCACAGCAGGTCGCAGCCAAGCCGAAGAAGCAGGCTCAAGTTCAGAAGAAGCGTTCAGTGGATTCACAATTAACAATGTGCGGTCTTTGAAAGTTGAAACTGAAGTATTCAGTCAGCAGATCACAACACAGGGGTCCGCGAGTGGCTTCAAGAAAGAAGCAGAGTCTCAGTTTTCGAGTTGTCATCAGCCTTCTGCAACTCAACAGACTTGCAGAATATCTGTTGACGTGCCACTGCCAGAACAGAAACCCAACACCTTTGTAACCGGAGCAGCACCAGCCAAGTCACTGAGGCAGTTATCGGCAGAGGGGTACTACCGCTGTGGTGGGTTTGGCGGCAGGTGCAGATTTCATTCCCTGATTCCTAATGATTTGGAGAAGCATCTGAGAGAGGACCATCCATACGACGACACGTGCACTTGTGTTCATTGTGGGAGTGCCGAAATGGGTCTGGGCAATTTCCTCCACCATCTTGAGCAGCATCTCTCCCTTCAGTCTCACGCACTGTACTGCTCTGACACATCCTGCGAATTCTCCTCCTATTCACCAGAAGAGGTGATAGGTCACATGGGGACCTGCCACCCAGCTCACAGAAATCACATCTGCTGGCTTTGCAATGACAAATTTAACTGCCTGCAGGAGTTTTCTAACCATATAAAACGAAACCTTGTAACCATCGCCAAATGTCCGCACTGCTCAGCGAAAGACGTGAATGAGAAAGCCATACTGTCACACTTGATGTCCATTCACCCTGACCATGGCCGCAGAGTTGACTTTCACAAAATCCTCCTCTGTCAGGACCGCAAGATGAACAGCTGGAACCAGCAGAACGTCCCAGGTGCTAACAACGACAGTCAAGGGCCTTCAGCCCACATGCTGGCCCAAGCAGTTCCAGCTGAACACATCAGCTTGGACAAGGTTAGTCACAGTGGTTTATTAAGGCAGCAGAATACCCATGTTGACAGAAAAGTAGGCAGAATCGCTCCCATCACTGGACTACAGACACATGCATTACCACCAGACGAAATGCCTCCGCTACAGAGACAAAGGCCAACTGTTGTCAACGAAGAGGTACAAAGGCCAGCTTTCTACAATTTTCTGCAGAGCAGGGACCCTTCATCTGACAGACCTGAAAATGCATTTAGGACTTGGGAAGAGAATCAACAGGAGGAAGAATCCTCTGGCAATCCTCAGCATGTCTTGACTGCTGCAGGTTGTCCTGAGACAACCAGTCTTCAGGAAGAAATGACAACCAATGATGATCTGCAACACTTTCTAGGTGTAGGAGGCAATGATCAGCGTGAAACTGGAGAAAGTTATCAATATGAATCAACCACAACTGACACTCAGCATTTCTTAGGGGATGAAGGCAGAAACCAACATGAAAACGCACAGCCTGAGAGTCATGAGCTCTACTTGGATGGGGCCAAGTTAGAACGGAACCTGGTAACCTCTGATTATCCCATCGAGGGTGCTACCGTGTCTCTTGAACAATCGTTCGGTGTCCAAAGCAGTCAGCAACATATGAACACTGGAGATACTAATGAAGCCACGACCACCAGTCTGCAGGAACTAGGAGTCGTGACAGACGCATGTGAAGAAGGCTTTAGACACATTCAAACAAGTGAACATTGCGACATGGACGGTGGAGAAAAGGTGACGGGTAGTTTGCAACTTGTCCAGGCTAGCACAAGTGGTACGAACCGCAGCCTGGAATCTGCAATGGATGGCCAGCTAAAAGCAGACAGTTTCTCTGCTGATCCTGATTTTAATAATGTCAAAAACGAATCCTCTCGGCGCAAAAAGGAGAGTGGTTCTGATCCTGATCAACAAAGAGCTGAAAACACAACAGGCGATGGCCCTGGAAGCAGTGTTAGTGAGACAGTCAAGGAATCTTGTGCACGGAACTCAACAGCAAACCACGGGCCACAAGCCGAACACGCTATCAGAAGAGAAAGAAAAGAACAAAAGAGTCCTCACAACGAACATCAAGTTGGTGGTGCGACTGAAGTAATGTCACCTATGAGAGACAGTCTTGTCGTCAAGTTTGAAAATGTACAAGACGAAGGACGGATTGACATTCAAACAGTTACCACTGAGTTGAAGTATTGGGTTAAGCGGACATTCAGGTGCCAGGATATAACCGAGTACTTTAATGCATTCGAAATTCTGTGCAATTACTGTAACTTTGGCTCCCGGACCGTGGAAGATCACATCCAGCATCTGTTCGCCTCCCATCCTGGCTCTTTTAAGGGGTTTGCTTGCTGCTCGTGTGACTTTGTCTCTGCTGACCCTGATTCAAAGTTCAACCACAAATGTCGACGATTGCGTTCTCTTCCTGAACAAGTCACCAAACCGATTCCAGTTCAGCCAACATCTCACAAGCAGAAAGCAGCACAGAAGAGTGCGTCTGCGAAGAACAGGTCCAAGCCAAAGCAGACTGCCAGAGCGAAGCCTTTAGTGCACTGCAACCTGTGTACAAAGGCAGGCACTTCCCACCCCAACATGCGGCTTCATGTCTACAGGGATCATTCTGAAGTGATGGTGTGCCCGCTGTGTCAGGAGAAGCCAGCCAACGACCGAGTTTTCTTTCTTCATTTTAGAGATGTGCACCCGGGTAAGCGTCGCCTCTTCTACACAGCGAAGGTCTCAAACTATCTGTCTGTGGACATCCTACCAACAACTCCGAAGCAGAGACGTAGGAGTGTTAATACTTTCAACAAGTCTGACAGACCTAAGGCAAAGCCCTCCATGAAAACTGGAGCTCTTGCACCGTCTACTTCACAGCCATCAAGCACAAAGAAGACATACAAATGTCCTTTGCGAGTATGTCGGCTGTGCCAGCACTCTGGCCATAGCTTGGCAAGGATGCGTTTGCACGTGTACACAGAACATAAGCAGAAGATGAAGTGCCCGAAGTGTGATGTCTACCCGATCAATGATAGAAACCTTTACCAACACCTCTCTGAGTCGCACGAGGAAAACAAAGATACGCTGTACAGAGAATGTAGGTCAGTGAAGTGGATCGGACTTGCCATAGTCAAAGCAGACGATCTAAAACAGCCAAAGAAGCGGAAATATACTAACAGTGCAGCGGAGGCTTTACGTGCTAAACATGCAAAAGTTGTCCACGAAAGACGTAGACACACAAATGGTAGGTTTAGAACTAAAATTACCAACAGGCATCGAAAAGTTGTTCCTCCAAGAACAAAAGCAAGACCTTCCAACGCAGGCGTTTCTGTAGCGGCTGATACAAGTTCAAGAGAACCCGAAGTTGCACCCGAGACTCAGCCTGCTGACGTTAATACTAGAGAGATGGAGTACAGGTGTCCTTACTGCAATTTTGTCTCAACAAACAAAATTAGTTGCTTCGCACATCTGTGCTGTCACTGTCATTACCGACGCTTCCAGTGCGAGTTCTGTTCGTTTCAAGCATACAGCAAGAACTCAGTCTTGGAGCACTGTCGTAAGAGCCACAGCGAAGATGCGGAATTTCGTGAAATTAAAAATGAAACACTTAAAGCTAGGGTTTGCAAACTCTTGAAGCAGGCGCATGTCCCTGTCGCAGCTCCCCAAACACTTAAGCGTCGACTTAACCGAGAGATAACGAGACATAAGCACAATACAAATCAGCATAAAATGCAAGAAAGAAGCCGAAGCTTACTGAGCCAATCCGTACAGATCAAGAAACGTAGCTCAATTTCGTCCAAGAGCACGTCTTCTACTGTGTCGCCCAAGGACCTCGACCTTGACAACAGGTTCATTTGCCCCTACTGCAAAGGGAAAAGAAAGACAAAAACCCAAGTACGAAATGAAATTCGATTCCATATTCATTACAAGCCATACTGCTGCCCATATTGTCCAACCTTTTCTTCCAGTTCCGATAACTATATCAGGAAACACATTCCCAAGGCACACCCCGGGAGAGCAGTGTTTGTGACAGTTGACCGAAACCAGAGCAAAGAGAAGAAACTGAAAAAGCTGTTCAAGAAGGCAGTTGCTCTTTCACAGTTGCCGAGCAGAACAAAGATATTGGGAGACGTCAAAAGCAAGTATCTGAAACATAAAAAAGATGATCAGCCATCAAAGCAAGGCCCGAAAAGCAAGTCTCAGAAACATTTCTGCAACGTCTGTCCGGCCAAAGGACCAAACGGGTGAGTGGTCAAGATTTGAAGTCTCTCTCTCTCTCTCTCTCTCTCTCTCTCTCTCTCTCTCTCTCTCTCTCTCTCTCTCTCTCTCTCTCTCTCTCTCTCTCTCTCTCTCTCTCTCTCTCTCTCTCTCTCTCTCTCTCTCTCTCTCTCTCTCTCTGTCTCTCTCTCTCCCTTCATTTATGTATAAAGTCGTCTATAAGGACGCCCCAACATATCTTATACCACTCTTCAAATCATCTCCGTCATATTATTCCAACACTCGAAATAACCTTGCCTTGTCAAGGCCCCGCATCGATTTGTTTAAAACTAGTTTTTCTTATTCTGGTGCGTTCCTTTGGAATTCACTACCTGTAAATATCAAGTCATGTCTGTCATTATCTTCTTTTAAAAGACAGCTCCGAAAGCACCTCTCTAACGACTAAGTCGGTGTACAATTTGTGCGAGTGTGTGTGAGGATGTGTGAAAGAGAAAGTGTATAGTATGCTTCCATTAACAAGCACACTTTTGAATTTTTTATTTTTATTTTGTTATACTTTTCCCTACATAATTTTGTTTTATTTGATTTTTTGTTTAAATGTTTTCATTCTTCATATTTGTTCTTTGTTTCATGTGTGTATTATAGTAGGGACTAGCTGTAAGAAAGGACCATATGGACCTAATGCTATCATCCCTCGGTAATAAAGTTTTCGAGTTCGAGTTCGAGTTCGAGTTCCCTCCCTCTCTCTCTCTCTCTCTCTCTCTCTCTCTCTCTCTCTCTCTCTCTCTCTCCATCCATCTCTCTCTCTCTCTCTCTTTCTCTCTCTCTCTCTCGCTCTCTCTCTGTCAGCCTTTCTCTCTGTCTCTCTCTCTGGTTTTCCTCTCTCTCTCTCTCTCTCTCTCTCTCTCTCTCTCTCTCTCTCTCTCTCTCTCTCTCTCTCTCTCTCTCTCTCTCTCTCCCTGTGGCCTAAGTACAATAAGCCATTCAGTGTTCAGTGTTCTCTCTCTCTCTCTCTCTCTCTCTCTCTCTCTCTCTCTCTCTCTCTCTCTTTTTATCTGCGTATGTTTGTGTGTGTGTGTGTGTGTTGTGTGTGTTTGTACGTGTATGTGAGTGTCTGTGTGCGTCTGTGTGTTTGTGTGTGTGTGTGTGTGTTTGTGTTTTTGTGCGTGTAGCCTATATTTGTGTGCGTGTGTGTGTGTGTCTGCGTGCGTGTGTTTGTATGTATATGTGTGTGTGAATAGAATAGAATAGAATAGAATAGAATAATCTTTATTGCCATGAAACACACAGTTTATAAGGCACGTAATTAATTAACAAAGAAACTGTAGTAAAAGCAAACATCACCGTTTTTTGAAACATTCGTAAACAAACTGTGCTAGCTGGGTTTGTAGTTTGGGTATTTGTAATATTTGGCTGGGAAGAGTGTATTGGCCTGAATAGGCTATGCTTGATATGAATTTTTCTCTAATGGAAGTATATTTGGTGCATTTATCCAACAAATGTATTTCATCCTCTATCACATTACATTTTTTGCATAATCTGTCATTTACTGGTGTATTTAAATGTCGACCCTTTTCAATTTCTAAATCGTGTGCACTTATTCTTAACTTTGTTAATGCTTTTCTGTGATCTAAATTTTTTACCTCATTGATATAAGATTGCACTTCGTATTTCCTCGAGTCTGTTACTTTTGCGTAGAATTTTAATTTTGAACTTCCTTCAGACTTTTTATTAATCCAGAATTTTATGAATTTGCATTCTAATTTCTCTTGTATGGCTTTTTGTAACTTTTTAGAATTAAATGTAGATTGATTTTGCCAGACATGATTAAATCCTAATTTATCTAATGCTTGTTTTATGAAATGTGACCATGAACTTTCCCGTGACGGATCTAATAGTGATAAATATGCTTGATATATGTAGGAGTCTTTTTTAGTCTCTAGTATATGAGCCCAATATTTTATGCATTGTGATAATATTCTCAATCCTATTGGAAACCGTCCTAGTTCTGCTAGCACTGGAATTTTCATACTTTTCTTATGCGTACCAAGAATGAATCTGCAAAATCTTATATGTGCACTTTCATGAGGGCATTCCTTGGAGATGCAACATTGAAAAAAGGCATCAATGTCGTCAAATATATGTGTATTTTTTATAATGTACGGAAACCATACTTCTGCGCCGTAACAAATAATTGGGGACACTAACAAGTCAAATAAATTTAAAATTGTTTTTGTTTGAACAAGACTATTTCTGAACGCTTTTCGAAGAGAGTAAGCTGCTTTGTTTCCTTGTTTGCTAAGATGCTCCTGGGCAATATTTAAATTTCCATTTTGGTTGAACACTATACCCAAATATTTATACTGGTCTGTTCTTTTGATAATACAATCTCCACATGTGTGTGTGTGTGTGTGTGTGTGTGTGTGTGTGTATGTATGTGTGTGTATCGTTGTGTCTGTTGTGTCTGTTTTGGTATGTCTGTGAGAGAGAAGAGAGAGAGAGAGAGAAAAAGAGAGAGAGAGAGAGAAACGAGAGAGAGAGAGAGAGAGAGAGAGAGAGAGAGAGAAAAAAGAGAGAAGAAGACAAAAGAGAGACAGAATAACAAAAAGGGAAACTAAACTACCTGTAAATTCTAATTAGTTCTCGTTATTTCAGGGAGACCATCCCTTTGCACTACATTGAGGACCATTGCTCAGGCAGAACCGCAGACCTTCCGCGACTTTCGAGCGATCGTCACATCAGCATTAACCTTCCATCGACATCAACATCCACCTCCAGTGATGAAAGATTCGGTTTTCCACTCTTACAACGTGGCCAGCCCTCAAGTAGTTACCATCCTCATTCAGCTTCTGCGATGACAGAGCCAGTGTTGCACACCCCGGACGTGGTGGACAGTCCACGACCACATCTGGTAATCATTTAGCTTATACGTTGGAAGCCCCCCCTTTTTTTTTCTTTTTTTTTTAAGGCACTGCGTGACGATTGCTCATTCATGATCAATATGTGCCTATACTAGCAGCCTCCCTACATTCATACACCAAAACGGCAACGACTGTGATATGGCGAGCATTGCATAATAGATGCTCGAGATAAGGTGATTATTTCAAATCTGCCTTCTGCACGTACATTTTGTTTTGTCCAATTTTTGGACGTATTTGTAACCCTGATCCTTGATTCCTTAAATCTCGTGTGGTACAGGAACAGCGCCACAAATTTCTACTTGTACTGTCTCACAGGTACCAAGTTTCGTTGGAAGCCCCCTTTTAAAGACACCCCCACCCTCTTCCCGTTTTAAGACGACCCCTCCTTCTCCACCTGTTTGTGACACCAGGTTTTTTTCTCCAGATGTTCTGCAATTAGCGTCTGGGAATTTACCCTCATTTTAACCTTCGCCCGTCCAGGTTATCGACTACACACGGAAGTCATCGTGGGGCCGTGCGGACCCATGCTTCTCATTTTCTTCGTTGAGAAACATGGGTCCGCACGGCTCCACGATGTTTGTAGTCTAACTATGACCTTTATTTTACATTGCTTCTCGCTGAAATGTTAGGACATAAGTGCTTTTTATGTGCCTGAGGCATTCTTAAAAGCTCATTAAAAAATTCCAACTAGTTTAAGAGATATTTGCAATTAAACACCGGCGAAGGTTAAGTAATATTCGGCTGTTTCTCTGTGTTACAGAGAAGATCTGAAGTCCCAAGCTGTGCGGGGAAAGCCACAAGCAGAAGACCTGCTCTTTACTGCTCCGGCGACAACGGGATCTAACTCTGTGGCTTCAAGCAATCTGTGTGGCCCAGGCCTGAGGTGCACGGAGCAACACTGGATGTCACCCAAATGGATTGTACACGGTCGTAGGATGGTATTGGTTGAAAATGGGATTTATTTTGATTTCCACCAATCAGACCCCGCAGCTTGTTCTCACCCAATCGGGTGCACCTAAGCCCAGGTTCTGACTGGGCATCCTTGGAGCGACCTTCAAGGACAAGAGCCAAAAAAAGCCGCTCTAAATGTTCCACAGCGACACCCCTTTGAGAGGCCTTTGGCGACCTTATAAGTATCTGCATCCGACAGTCCCTCAGTTGGGGGGGGGGGGGGGGGGCGGTAGCTCAGTTGGTAGAGCATTCGAATTCGGGCCGGCACGGACACGGGCCAACTTTATGTGCAGACCCAGAGACGGAAGCCATGTCCCACCCCCGTGTCACCACAATGGCACGTAAAAGACATCGGTCATTCTGCCATTAGTGCAGATAGCTGATACCACGCATACACTTGTGTATTTCGTCAAAAGCCATGAGGGCGTAAATCTCGATCATATAACCCATATCTTGTCCTTAAGAGGCGAAATATTTAGCCTGTAGGACATAAAGCATTCTCTCTTTCCTTTTCCCCCCACATTTGACCAGATGACGCAGCTCCTGTCGCACAAATGAGTGGCTGAAGAGATTGTGTAGAACCTGAATTGGTCCATATGTATGTCAACTTCATAGGCATTACCACTAAGCAAAATATCCAGAAACACATATCTAGCTTGACGGTGTTGCTTAATTAACAGCCATGTCCGATTGGTTTTACTAAATGATTGCTGTTGTCTTTTTTTGTCTAATCTGACTGCAGCATGTTTTCTCTAATTAGTTGTTAGCAGAGTGCGACAGCTTGTGCACTGGAAACAATAATTCAATGTGGAGCGATTTAACTGTGATTGATTTGTGTGCCAAGTGGACATTAGCTGTAACTTTGTAGCTTGTTTGTGGTGTTGTTTTAGTTCAAGTCAAAGTGTAGTTTGTATCTTTACATTTAGTCTAGTTTTGACTAAATGTTTTAACATAAATTGGGATTCGAGATGAGGCTTGTGGTGTGTGTGTGTGTGTGTGTGTGTGTGTGTGTGTGTGTGTGTGTGTGTGTGTGTGTGTGTGTGTGTGTGTGTGTATATAGATCAATTCCGAGGAAACTACTGTATCTTCTTGAAATTTTCCATAAACATTCTTCCATATGAAATCCCCAGACTGTTTTGTCGTTGTATCGATAAATGTCTTTAATGACGTCATAGCGGGCTTTTAGTGAAAGTATGAAGTCGTAGCGGGCTTTTAGTGAAAGTTGAGGCGGCACTGTCACGCCCTCATTTTTCGATTAATTGAAATGTTAATCACGCAAACTTCAGCAAAGTCCGGACTATGGAATTGCATTTCAGCTTGAAAGCTTAAAAATTAAATAATGAGTTTGCAACAATCTGAAAATTCTAATTAGATTAAAAATGTTAGTATTCCATCCAAAAATGATTCCATCTTATTCTGTACCATTTTCTGATTCCAAAAACATATAGATATGTTATGTTTGGATTACAAACAAGATCAAAAATTTAAAAAGGAATACAGAAAAGTGCACTTTTTTTTAGAGCGCTTTACGCTACTGTGCAATACTGACTTGTCACTTTATGCAATAAGCGGCAAGTGCAGTGCGGTCGTTTTCATTCTATGAGTTCGACTTATTGGCTAAATGTATTAATTTCGGCCGGGCGTTAAGCAAACAAACAAACAAACAAAACATACCGGGACCCACTGATCAAATCAGTATTCGGTGTGTGCTTGGACGAATGAGATGAACGACGTCATCCACATTCCAAATTTCATGTTGCATCAATCATGCGTGCATTTGTTGTTTTTGCTAGTTGTTGTTCTTGTTTGTTTATTTTTCACACATCATAATTCTTAACTCAATACTTATTGAATGCAATGATTATTGCATACAATGTAATTGCATAAGTTACACAAATCACTTTTTGGTTGGGAACACTGTAAATAATTTGTTTTATTTTATTTCATATGATGTAGGTTTGTTCTATTTAATGTTATTTCATAATAAGAAATGGAAACTGTATATCCGGTGTAACACGAAATTTTTACTCCACGGCAAATTTACTCCGGAGTAAATATTTCGTACGAAATTCTTACTCCGAGTACACTTTTTGTACGAGAAAAGAACTCCCCAAGGCACGAAAAAATTACTCCCTCCACGAAATTTGTACTCCCCATTTTTTTTACTTCCAGTAAAAATCTCGTACGCAAAAATGGGATGCCGGCGAAGGGATAATGCCAATAAGTGATCTCGCGCACACGAATGTCGCGCTACCCTCCTTCCACCCCTTCCACCACCAAGACTAACAGGGGACAAGGGAGTAAAAATGTCGTACACCTGGCATGGGAAGTTAAATTGCTCGTGTTGGGGTGAAGTAATTTATTCGTTATTTATTCGTCAGGGGAGTAACATTTTTGTACGAAATGTTTACTCGGAACTCACCTGTCTTGGGGAGTAATTTTCTCGTGCAATGGGGGAGTTCTTTTTTCGTAAAGGGAGTAACTTTTTCGTACGAAATGTTTGCTTTGGAGTAAAAATCTCGTGGGAGTAATTTTCTCGTGTTACACCGGTACCATCGAGGCAGCCAATTTTGTACATACTGCAAGTGTTTTCAATTTTGGAAATGCTTCTGTATTTTCGATTGTAGGCCTAAGGCCCAACTGTAAAATAATCTGGGTTTTAAAAAACATTGTACCTCTTACTTTAATACGCTTTCAATGTCAATAGTGTTTTTTTGTTAAGTGTAGGTAAAACAAATAGAGAGAATAAGATGCATGGATACTGAATCTTGGGTGTTGCTTATTTTCTTTTGATTATTAGTATTATTTCCGATTTGAAAGGATTTGATTTGCACAGGTGTAGCTTTACGCCAAATAGCTTGTACATTGTATTGTTTCCCACTTAATACTTTGTAGAGGAGTTCGAACTTGACTATATTTATCAGTTGGTCAGTGTTGTTTTTCTCTTTCAATGGGGATGGTAGCTCTTTGATTGATGTTCACATCTCCTGCTCTCAAGTCAGTCTTGTCGGCGTTTAAACATGTGGAATAAATTAAAGAGCAAATCCTGCCTGTGCTTATTTACATGTTTATATTTGCTTCTGTGAATGTGTGTGTGTGGTGGGGGTGTCTGTTTGTCTATATGTGTGCGTGTGTGTCTGGCTGTCTGCGTGTGTGTGTGTCACGGTGTGTGTCGTGTGTGTGTGTGCGTGTGTCAGTGTTTGTGTGTGTGTGTGTGTGTCAGTGTGCGTGGTTGTGTACCTATGTGTGTGTGTGTGTGTGTGAGTGATCGCACGCTCTCTTTCTTGCCTTTCTGAAAGGTGTGTGTGTGTGTGTGTGTGTGTGTGTGTGAATGCTCTCTCTCTCTCTCTCTCTCTCTTTCTCTCTCTCTCTCTCTCTCTCTCTCTCTCTCTCTCTCTCTCTCTCTCTCTCTGTGGCCTTAGTACAATAAGCCATTCAGTGTTCAGTGTTCTCTCTCTCTCTCTCTCTCTCTCTCTCTCTCTCTCTCTCCCCCTCTCTCTCTCTCTCTCTCTCTCTCTCTCTCTCTCTCTCTCTCTCTCTCTCTCTCTCTCTCTCTCTCTCTCTCTCTCTCTCTCTCTCTCTCTCTCTTGCCTTTCTGAAAGGTGTGTGTGTGTGTGTGTGTGTATGTGAGTGCGCCCGCCGGCGCACCTTATTCTCGCCAATATTCACGAACATATTTTATTTTAATGGGAGGTAATGAAATAGTACAGTAATTGTATTATTTTGGGACTGAGAATAGTTCACGATTATTTCCCTTGCATAGCTGTTTTCCGATATTTTTGGTCAAAACAGGTTCAAGGGAGAAACAGTGATGCAACGCTTCAACACTTTCAGTTTAAAAATAAAATAAAACCTGAAACTGACTTTATGCCTTTTACGTCTTTTTACTTTGATGAACTCCGGCTAACCAGGCCACAGAATAGAAATAGAACAGAAGCGGCAACACCTCTTCGCAAGGGCGAAAAGTTGGTTCAAGGCCGTCACAGCGTCCGCCATGTTGATGTGTTTGCAGCCGTCTCGGTCTAAGCCACTCACTACACTGAAAAGGTTATTTACAAAAACATTAACGTTGAGGTATCTCGGATGTTTTTCAAGCTAGACCTCTGAAACTTTGTACACTGTCCGAGTTTGATGATCTTACAAAGTGACCCCAGTTTGGTTGACCCTCGTCAAGTATTGGGGTCACAGCGGGGTCATGTTCGTCAGTTCATAATTAAACTTAGCGTTGAGGTTATCTTGGAGGTTTTTCAAGCTAGACCTCTGAAACTTTGTACACTGTCAGAGTTTGATGATCTTACAAAGTGACCCCAGTTTGGTTGCCCCTCGTCAAATATTGGGGTCACAGCGGGGTCATGTTCGTGTCACAAAAACTTAACGTTGAGGTATCTCGGAGGTTTTTCAAGCTAGACCTCTAAAACTTTGTACACTGTCAGAGTTTGATGATCTTACAAAGTTTGGTTGACCCTCGTCAAATTTTGGGGTCACAGTGGGGTCATGTTCGTTTCATAAAAACTTAACGTTGAGGTTATCTCGGATGTTTTTGAATCTAGGGCTTTGATACTTTGCAGATATCTAGGGATTGATAATCTACCGTGGCGTATACCAACTTGACATAAGTTAGATTGACCCTCGTCAACTTTTGGGGTCACAGGGGGTCATGTGCGATTCATAATAAGTCAACATTGACGTTATCTCGGGCGTTTGTGAAGCTAGAGCTTTGAAACTTTAAACACTTGAAGGGTTTGATAATGTTCCGATGTGACCCTAGTTTGGTTGACCCCCGTCACATTTTGGGGTCACAGTGGGGTCATCATTGTAAAAGCTTTACATTGAGGTTTTTCACACACTGACACACACACACCCACACTGACACACACTGACACACACACACACACACACACACACACACACACACACACATAATACGCTTGGTCAGCAATGTCATCACTTTTGTGATATTCTCCACAGTTTACGAAACCAACCAAGTCATCTTTATTGTGATTGTATGAAAGGGCCTTGGTCACTGTCATCCCATCCAAAGAGAGGGTCACTTTTTTCATGCTCTTGGAGTGCGTGTGTTCTCAACCGAACCATTTCTAATAGAGCAGGACACAAACCGACCTGTGTCAGTACAGTTGAAAATCTCCTTCTCAATGTGCTTGGGTGAGGGAGAAGAAATCCTGATGATCGAAGAACAGCGTAGGCTGAAGTACTTCCGAAATAAACTGCTAGACAAAGCTCGAGTGCTTCTTTCTCGTTTGTCCAATAATTTTCTTTGTCTTTTTCAACAAAATCTTCATCAAAGCTGCTGGCCCTGGTGGAAGATTGGACAGCAACTTTTCTGTTGTGGTTTTCTTTTCCAGCTCATGGCGGGCGATCACTGTAGCATGTTTCATTAATTTTTAAGCCACCAAGCTAAAATGCAATACGGCCGAAGTCCGGCCTTCGTCGAAGATTGCTTGACCAAAATTTCAATCAATTTGATTGAAAAATGAGGGTGTGACAGTGCCGCCTCAACTTTTACAAAAAGCCGGATATGACGTCATCAAAGACATTTATCAATAAAATGAAAAAAACCTCCGGGGATATCATACCCAGGAACTCTCATGTCAAATTTCATAAAGATCGGTCCAGTAGTTTACTCTGAGTCGCTCTACACACACACACGCACACACACACACACACACACACACACACACACACACACACACATACACACATACACCATGACCCTCGTCTCGATTCCCCCTCTATGTTAAAACATTTAGTCAAAACTTGACTAAATGTAAAAATCGTACACGCTCTCCTGTTCGCGCATCTATGCTGGTTTGACTATTGTTGCTGCAGTTAATTACACAACAATACCGTCCTCTCGGACACTTCTCTCTGGAGAGCGACATTTTTACAAGCCTCCGTGCAAACATAAGAAAATGGCGGCCCGAGGTTTTCCGGAAAATCACGGAACATCCCGAAGACGTGAATGCCGCTTCTGTTCTATATGTATTCTGTGAACCAGGCCACATTCTGATATTCTCAAAAAGATCGGTGTCTTCAAAATGCAATAATCTCAAACTGTCGCTTCAAAGGGAAGCTTCATCTCATCAATCAAAATGTCGTCAGGCAAGACTTCCAGCAAACCCAAATCCCAGGAACAAATCGTTAGCGGCTTCCAAGAGCTGCAGCAACAGCAACGAGCCATGGCTTCTCGGTTAGGAGAAGTAGAAATGGACATGAAGGAACACGAGTGAGTTTGAACATGTGTTTATTTTCAGAGCTGTGACTCATGTGTTCATTGGCCATGCCACTGATCACGTTGTTTCATGCCAGGAGACGCGTTGCGAACCACGCTTTTGACTCATTTTCTCTGGTTCTTTTTTTTTTGTTCTGGACAAAACAAAACGGCAGTGATTTAAAAGCGTGTTATTTGAAGTCGCAACCGTTGTTGCTGTACGTTTATAATGTATGTGGATAATCAGGTGTGATGACTGGAGGAGGTTTGCTTAACTCTCTGTTTTTGAGTTTCTCTCTCTCTCTCTTGGCACTCTCTCTCTGTTAATCATGCGTCAGCTTAAAGTGTTGAGTAAACTCTCTTCACTCAAGAAAGAGGATACCTATAATTAGTTATTTTAGGTTGATGATAAAGTGGTATCTAGTTCTACTTCCTGGTTCTATTAAATTGCGACTTCTAAGTCAGTAAGTGCCAGTCTGTCACTATTGACTATTGAGACTGAGAGTGAGAGCAGAGACGAGTTGCTCGCAGTGCGCTTTGCAAAATGCCGTTTCTTGGGGCAGTGCGGAAAAGCGCATCGCGAGCAGCTTTTAGTAGTGCTTGCCTGCAACTCTCACTGTTTTTCAAAACGGTGGCAATGCTGCAGCTGTGTGTCGCTGTCCCCTCTGCGTTGTTTTTGACATGAACCGAGGGATCCACTGCTTTTGAAGGTTTAGTTAAGCCTCGGTCATACAGGCGACTCAGTCGTTGCGATTCAGTCTTGCGATTCAGTCTTTGGCCGATCTCACATCACATCGTAGGCCATTGACCCGTCACACGATGAACGATAGACGAACGACTGGCGAACGATAACTCCACGCGAGCGGGGCGGAAGTGATGTGTCATAGTAAACACGGTAAACGCGCTTTGCGAGAGCAGACGCTAAATGTTCGAACGTCGCTCTACCTTTCTGAAAAATTCCTTTCAGCATTACGCCTTTGCAAGAAATAAAGTTCCCAGACAGCTGCAATTAATGTTTTCCGACCGCTGTACACGCCTAAAACGTCTCCTTTATATCTGAGTAAAAAGCTGTTCTTCCAACAAGTTTTGAATCGACGAAGAGACGCTGTACGCCACTGTCCGCCATTATTTTACGTCACGGCGTCAAGGCCGCAGCAACGCGTTCTGATTGGCTCTGTTGGCTCTGCCCCTGCGATTGACCGACGACTGGATCGCAGGAATAGAACATGTTCTAAACCTCAAAGCTACGAGGGAATCGCATGAGACTGAGTCGCAGACTTGTCATAGCTGTTTTCTACGACTGAGTCGGCTGTGTGACGGGGTAAATCGCGCGACTCAGTCGCATGTGTGACAGCCCTCTTACCACCGCAGCTAACAACAAGAAAATTTGCTGATTCAAATCAGCAGGTTCCCAGACATTCCTTCATGTAATTTGTAGGTGAATGGTCAAAGTGGTTTCTTCAAAAAACAGTCATGGGAGGGTGTTTGTGTGTGACACTTGTCCGAGTGCTAGTGGAAATAGTGAAATGGTTAAATAACGTAAGTTATTTGAAGAAAAAAAATCTTGTTTTGTTCCTGATCAATATTAGGCAAGTGAGGGTTTTGTTTATGGTAAATATGTTCTGAAATTGACTACATGTATATATATATAGATATATATATTATGCACACACTCAGTCATCTTGCACAACAATGCAACACATGGATAGGATTAATGGAATGACATGTATTTGTCAACAACGAATCATGGGATAGAAAACTACAAAATGTGAAAGAAAGTAGGGGAAGGGCCCCTAATATGGACCACTTTTTGTTTATTGCTGATAACTAGCTTGTTTTCGTGCAAAGAAGTTTCATTTTGTGTTTGGTAGTCCTTTCTTAGGTTAACCGTTAGGCCTAATTACAGTAAAATAGCTTTGATACACATTCAGCAAAAATTGAATACAGAAAAAATCACAAAGGGTCCATATTAGGACCCTGGGCGCCTAATATGGACCAGTGAAGCGGCCTTCACGAATCACTGTAAAAAGCCCCCTATATTTCAAAATAACATGATACAACTTGGTGTACAAGTTAGCCTAATTAAAATATGCTCTAGATTTATCTGTTTCGGGTTGATGAGAGTATTATTTGAAGCACACCAGGAAACTAAAGAAGCTTATCAAAAACAGAGTGAAAATAAGTGAAATAATCAACTTCCACAAAAAGAAGACTTTTCGTTGCATTTTTTTGAAATCTCGAGGGCTAGTTATAGGTTATTACCAGCAAGCTTCTTAATGAATTAATGAAATTAGCCTTCAGCTTTTAATTTCTTCGATTTGTTGAAGGTGGTCCATATTAGGGGACTCGCACATACTTTGAGATTTTGCTATTATTTTTTGTTTGCATTAGAAACTCGGGGTCAACACTGCTAAAATGTAACAAATACGATTTTAGCTGTCATATATAGCCATTTTTGTGTTATGAAAGCTTTGGCTGTGGACAGAAACGAGTCCGTTTTAGGCGGCAAATTTAGAGTGAACGCTGCCAAAAGTGAAACAAACCGAAAAAGCCTAACGGTTTTCAGGTTTGTGTTTCTGCAACTGTTCCAGAGAGGGTGAATAAAGCGAATGAAATTGTTTTGAGCGCTCTAGCGCCGTTAGTTTGTCAAAACAGGAGGTGGTCCATATTAGGAGCCGGTCCATATTAGGAGCCTTTCCCCTACATTTAAACAATAAATGTAATACTGATTGTTAAACAAATGTAACATCGTTAATTGAACACCATTGTGATAATAGCACCAGTAACAAGATATTGGCAAGTGCAATGATGGTAGTATTGTAATTACATTTATTTGTCAACAACAAATCAGGAGATAGAAAATTCAAAACGGGAAAGAAAATGTTTATGTTAACAAAATCCTGAAATCAATTTTAAGTAAGATATTGCCGTCAACATGGAAAAATTGCGCGAGTGTCAATTGGTACAGTAAAACTAAACGTTTCATTGGACATTAGCGCAATTTTTTCATGCCGACGACGATATGTAGATTGTTTTATGTCACACCCACAGCTTAAAAATAGTTTGGTTTGATCGAGAAATGTTTGAGTTATGAAAATAATTATATTTATTTGTCAACAACAAATGACGAGATACAAAAATTAAAAATGGCAAAAAAAATGTGTTATGTTAACAAAATCCTGAAATCAATTTTAAATAAAATATTGTTGTCAACATGGGAAAATTGCGTTTGTGTCAATTGGTACAGTAAAGGTAAACAACATTTCACTTGACATTAGCGCAATTTTGCCATGGCGACGACGATATGTACATTGTTTTATGTCACACTCACAGCTTAAAAATAGTTTGGATTGACCAAGAAATGTTTGAGTTATGAAATAATTATATTTATTTGTCAACAACAAATGACGAGATACAAAAATAAACAAGAGGCGAAGCCTTCAAGGCTCACGTAAGAAATCGACAAACAGTAACACAAACTCAATCACTCCGTCACACACACACACACACACACACACACACACACACACACACACACACACACACACACACACACACACACACACACACACACACACACACACACATACACACACACACACACACACACACACAGTAAGCATAGCCATAGGTGAAACTGTGCAAGAAAGCGAGACACTAGATCTGTCAACTAGTCTCGGCCCGCTAACAATAACAATGACCGAGACTTTCAGTAATTCCTTCGCGTGACGTCTAACCCTCTTACGTCATAATGTGACGTCTTCACACACGTCAAACACTTTTGACCGAGACGTAATCTTCTTATGCGAGCTTTACATAGACTCGGAAATGTTAAATCACACACGCACGCACGCACGCACGCACAGACAGACAAAAGTTAGCATCGCATAGGCTACACTTACGTGAGCCAAAAATGGGAAAGAAAATGTGTTATGTTACACAGCTTAAAAATAGTTTGGATTGATCGAGAAATGTTTGAGTTAGGAAAATAGCAACTGCTTGGATTGTAAAAAGAAGTCTAGAAAATAGAGTTTTGGTGCATTAGTGAAAAACATAATTGGCATAATTATACATTGTTAATGTTAATTGAACATGATTCAGATATCATCAGCAACATGATTCAGATATTATCAGCAGCAAGTTATTGGCAAGTGAAACTGTAAACAAATGTTAAAGACAATGGGTTTGAGAAACAGTAAAATATAGTTTGTACATGTAGTAAGAACACCTAAAACTTATCTCGGAAAGACCACAAAAAAACTGCGTTGCGATCAAAAATATTGCGTGGCCCACATGGGGGTCGAACCCACGACCTCCGCGTTATCAGCACGGCGCTCTAACCAGAGATATGTATGCTGAGTCTAACCAACTAAGCTAATGGGCCAAGGGAAAGAACCGTTGTGTGCCCTATCGCATGGCGTTGAAGCGAGTTACTTCCCTTACACCTTCAATGCTTTCAAGCCACCGGAAGCTAGAATTGATGTCGCTCTAGAACTGTTTTTTGTCATATTTTTAGCGTGTGAGATATGAGATAGTTTTTATTTTTATCATATAACCTATTATAGTGTAATTTTGCATCATTCTGTAACAGTTTCAAGAAAGAATGAAAAAAAAAATTGAAATACATTGCTGCAAACAACTAAGTTTGTCGAAAATTAGTTCCGGAATGTCACCGTTCACACAGGAAAATGCCTCCGCATAACCCAGACCTCCGGGTCTGCGAATAAGTAACATTCACATTATGACGACATTCTGTCTGACAATTTCATTGTCAAAATCGTCTGCTAGCTTTAGTAGTAAAACTTTCTTTCACATCTTACATCGTTGTCATCTTTGTTATACTTGGCTCAGGAAAAGCGTTCTGATCCCTATGCAACTGTGTTTTCAGACTCCTATAGTACGAGAATGACGTGTGATTTTATATAAATGTACTGATTTAGTCAAGTTTTGACAAAATGTTTTAACATAGATGGGGTATCGAGACGAGAGTGTGGGTGTATGTGTGTGTGTCTATGTGTTGAGTGATTCAGAGAAAATTGCTGGACCGATCTTGATGAAACTTTACATGAGGCTCCCCCCCAAAATAATTGTAAGTTTCTGGTAGCATGGTTAAAAAAAATAAGGTAGGTAGGTAGGGATTTTTGTTGTTGTTGTTGTTGTTGTTGTTGTTGGTCAGGGTAGAAAATAACTATACACTATACAGTGACGCAAACAGACTGGACTTACTATACAAAGAGAAAGACAACACATTACAAAACAAATGAGACAAAAGGGATGCGGGGTTATCCCCCGTGTGTCGTCTGCCGTCTGTTACTTTCGTTTTGACGCGCTTTTTTTTTTTACAAATGCAATAAATAAAAAAAAAGTCTAGGGTCGGCGGGAAAAAACTAGGTAGGGTCGGGTGACCAGAAACATACAACTTTTTTGTTTGGCCTTAGAGTAGACTCCCCAAAAGTAGTTTTTTCATTTTTTGATAAATGTCTTTCATGAAGTTGAGGTGGCACTGTCTCACCCTCATTTAAATAATATTTAATTTGATTGAAATTTTTGTCAAGCAATCTTTTACGAAGCCCAGACTATGGGATTGCATTGGCACTTTAATAATTAAAGTCTTCTATATGGGTGGGGTGGGGATCTCAAAGGAGAGGGTCAGTTTTCTATTGGAGTAAGGGGGGGGGGGTCTTAAAATGGAGGGAGTCTTCCATTGGTGGGTGGGGTTCCACTGCACAGGGACATGACGAAGGGGAGTCATATAAAGCATTTGCTTTTCTTGTTTATAATATTATTAAATTCGTGTGCAGCCTGGTGATAGAAACACTGAAAGAAGTGGAACCAGCGCGGCGATGCTACCGAATGGTAGGAGGAGTTCTTGTGGAGAGAACAGTGGGAGAAGTTCTACCTACTCTCGTCAACAACAAAGACCAGGTATAGTACATTATGGGCTTCTCCATTCCACCATCAGGTTCAGGTTTTTCAGTGTGAAGCACTTTTTGAATTAGTTGCTAATTTCTTAAGTCCCCCTCCACCATTTTTAGTTGGTTGGGATTGGCTTAGAAGTTCAGACCTGCCTACCCTTAGGCCTAAAAAAAAATAGGTGTGGTTACGGTAACCCGACCTACCCTATTTTTAGGGGCCGACCCTATAACTTTTTATTACATTTGTCAAAAAACCCCACAAAAAACAAGAAAACGAGTGCAGAAAACGCAATGAAAGCGAAAGCGCTCGAGTCGCACACTTATTTCCCTGTCAAGTAGGTTTAATTTGTACACATTAGAAAAAAAAGTTTAAAAAAAAAGTGATTGCCTACCTTCCTACCCTATTTTTTTGTGGCTATGTTACCGTAACCACACCTATTTTTTTTTGGGGGGGGCCTTACGATTTGGGCGTAATTTACAACGATTATTTAACCCAAACTACGCTACCACGCTTTCCACAATGGAAGTACGATTTTTAAGAAACCAAAAGTACGATTTTTCGCATCTCATCTCGATGTAAATCCGATCTATATTGTTGCTCTCGCAGAGCTTGCGTTTGCACCTGCGCAAGATTGTTCGGGCAATTTCCGGTCTGTTCAGCCACATACAAGATAGACGACGCAGTTCGCATTACAATGAATTAGCGACGCGTGGAAAATCTGGGTCCCCATGAGACGGACGAGTCTGATGAGGAAGCTGGTCACAGTGGTGGTAAAAGGATTGCTGTGAAAAAGAAGACAGCCATTCAACAGAAATACAAAGGCAGCTAAATGGAATCGTGGCCATGCCTAGGACCTTAATCAAAAGGACCAAAGCACGTCTTGTGTTCCCTTTGCCACAGTGACTTTTCGTGTGCACACATTGGAAAATTGACTGTGCATAGCACATCGGGACAAATTATCACAAGGATGCAGTAAAGAGAGCTCATGGAAACCAAGACAAAAGACGTTCAAATTACGTACCTGTTTCTTTATCAGGAAGTTTGAGTCGAGTGATACAGTAACAAAACTGGAGGGAGAACATTACGCATTGACAGACTAATAAAGGCAGTGTTGGTCAAATTAAATGTTTTCATTCAATAGATGCGCATTCACAAGTCAGTGTTCATGAACAGGTGTGATATCGCATTACAAAAATGAAGAATACTGGTCCTGTTCTTGGCTGTCTGGTCCCAGTCCCAAATAACGAGGTCGCAAATATCAGATAATACGATGGTACATGGTAATTCTTTATTGTGCAAAAGGTCAATTTAAGTGTGCAGCCTTTCACAAGGCTCACATTCAGGGGACTTTCTTTTTATGACAGCCTCGCTTTGTTATTAACTATTCCCCAGGATCTGAGGAATGCACTCACGTTCTCAGAAGAATGACACTTTAACGTTGGTGTTATTGTGTGGTATTTGTCGGGGGGGGGGGGGGGGGTGTAACGGCAATTACGCAACAGAAAATATATTCGCTTGGAATCGTGACATCTCGAACAATGGCAGGCAGAACTCATAGTCCACAGACAGAACTAAGGGCCTGGCTTTTCAATCTCAACATAAACACTGATTTGCAATTTACAGCCTATAAAACCCCTGCCATATATGTCATGGCTGCTACATTTGTGGTATTCCTTTAAATGAATTTCACAGAAGCAACCAATTTGAAGAAGGTTTCTGGTAAATATTTGACAAAAAATTTGCTATTTCGTTAATGGCTTATTGTTTTGATTTTTTTTAATCAAAATCGATGTTAAAGTTCCAGTGTGATAGTTCAAACCAAAAGAGCAAGGATATTACCACAACCCTAGGGCTGTAGTAATCAATTAAGATATGCATGGCAGTACCCAAAATATTCTTTCAAAAATATCACCTTTTACTCCTCAACTTTGATCAGCGTGTTTAAATTTATTTACAAACAAAGTCATTAAAGCTACAAACGTGTTGTTTTGCAAAAAAAGTGAACACATGCAAAATTGCTCTGTGCAATGATATGTGGGAGTGTTCGAGGTCCCCCGCGTACTAATTGCACAAGTGGGGCACTCTCATTCGTGTGTCAAGCACTCTTGAGAAAATGAGGTCACAGTCAGTTGTATCCAAATTTACACCATGATGACATCTGCAGTACATGTCCTTGTAACATACTGATATAAACAACACACATTAAAAAATCATATAATTATACAGAACATGAAACATTTAAAATTTACATAGAAAATAAAAACATTGTGCTAAAAAATATCTCACATACACATACACGCACGCATGTACACACTCACACACCCACACATCCACATATATACACACAGGGGTAATCCTCTTCTACCGGACGGTATTTGTTCGCTGTAAGTCGTTGTTAGCTTTTTACTTATACAACGTTCGCACAGCTCTAACAGTATATGTGTCAAAATTCGTATGGGATGTCCATAGTGCATCATTTTTAAAGTGGCCAATTAATTAACTTATTCATATGAAAATGCATCTGTTTTTCCCGTCAACTTAAACTTTACCTCAACATTTCATCTTGCCGTGCACACCAACGGATGCTTCTCTATCGCTATTTAATAAAAACTTCTCGGATATACTTTCACAAGAGTTGCGTAACAGCCGCTCAAGTAGATGCATCCCAAAAATGTCGTAATATTCAAAATAACGTACGGGCTACTTTGAAAATGATGCACTATAAACACGCGATGTGGACATCGACCTGATGATTTCTGATCATGACCATGTTTTGTATGTTGCACCTTTGTAGTGTTTCTTTGGCCCTTTTGTTTTTTTAGCCCTTTGATGTCGAATCTGAGGGCTTGGATCAAGCATTGTTCTGTCTGTAATCTCACTGGTTATCCAATGGTGAGAGCAATGCTGCATGTAGAGTGCTTCATTCACGTCCTTGTGAACTTCAGAGAAGTGGACTTTAAAGCTGGTATCGTTGGATGGTACGTAATCATCACACATGGGGCATTTCATCTTCTCCTTGTGTTTCTTGTAAATATGTGTTCGCATGCACTTTATTGAACGCAGAGTATGATGGCACAGTTTACAATAGAGCGATGGTTTCTTGTCCGCGCGTGGAATGTTTGACGAAGAGGTAGACGGGCCAGGCGCCGAGATTCGATCGTTTAGGGGTAATTGTACGCCGTTTCTATCTTGAGAGTTAGCCATCGAAGCTCCTTTAGATCTGTTTCTCTTCCTGGATTTGGATTGGTTTTTGGTGACCTGGCCATAGTGTGGCATGTCAGAGTTTGAACTTCCTGGCATATCTGCTTGACTTGTGGAGGGGTTGCTGGTCGCTGCAGGCGGTGAACGCAGACGCCGACACGTGTGAATATGTTCTGGATCAGCGGACACAAAAGGACACTTGTGGCAGGCAAAACCCCTGAAATCGTCACGGTGAGAGGCGTATATATGCTTTACGTGATCTTCCAGGGTCTGGGAGCCAGTGTCACAGCGACTGCATAAAATGTCTAGCGCGTCTCGGTTTTTGTTTGACGTCTGCTGATTGAATGTCTCTCTTAACCAAGCCAGGTCTTCTGCCCAGGCTGTGGTACTCTCTTCAGCAATCATGTGACCAGCTGCATTCGTATCAACGGCAGTAGAAATCTCGTCCCTCTTTTCTAAATACTCCCTTCCAGATTCGTCAGGGTGATTCACTCTACTTGGGCTAGCCTGGTCATTTTTCAAACTACCAGTCATTTCTTCAGGAGAGAAACATTTCACGCTGGAGTTCACGAATTCACCAATGCTTACACAGCCTTTATCGCGTGATTGGTAACTTGCACAGGCACGATCTTGTTCCAAGCTGTTTGCTGTGGCTTTCGCGTGTTGACCTAAGGTTGTGTGATGTTGAAAATATCCAGAAGCAGCTCCGCCAAGATTGCTACCCTGAATGTCCATGTTACGGTCTGCAGCTGTCGTTCGATGATCCTGACTAGTATCGATACCTAAAAATGAGTAAATTCTCTCTGCATCACTTGGACTGTGTTGTAACAATGCATTATCAAGCACAATATGAGGTTTTTCAGTCATTGTTCTCGAGTCCTGCTCAATGCTGTTGGATTCCAAGAAATTCTGGCGAACATCCGCTGCAATTGCTTCTTGATTACAGCTGTTTATTGTTCCGTTCTGAACACTGCTAATCGAACTAAAACAATGTGGAAAGCTCTGTGTGGCCAACTTTTCATGCTGATGGTTGTCAGATTTTGCACCTCCGGGATGAGAGCTGTTTACAGCATGAGAGATTTGCCAGTCACTGGAACTTGCTTCCCCTTGGTGAACGCCTGCAGTTTCCTCCTCAACTTCAGGCCTGTATGCAGAGTAAACTGCTTGTGGGATAGTGTCCTGGGTTTCGTATTTCACGAAAATGCCTGACTGTCTGTATGCCTGAATTTCTTCCTCTTCTGGTGGCTGTTGTGTTCCTATGGCAGTGGGTAAATCATTGTCTCTGGAGGCTTCTCCCCCTTGCTTAACGCCTGCAGTCTCCTCTTCAACTTTAGGCATGTCTGCGCAGTATACTGTTTGTGAGCGAGTTTCTTGGGCTTCACATTTTACGGTAACGTCCGTCTTCATGCATGGATGAATTTCTTCCTCTGCTTGTGTCTGCTGCGTTCCTGTTGCAGTGGGTAAATCACTTTGGCCTACCGTTGTGTCGACGGGGATGTTGACTTGTCTCAAGCTATGGCTAACATTTTCCAAGCTGATGTGTTCCGCGGGAACTGCCTGCTCTAGCATGAAGGCTGAAGGCTGAATGCTGTCACCGTTGGAAGCTGAGGCATTCTGCTGATGCCAGCTGTTCATCTTTCGGTCCTGACAGAGGAGGATTTTGTGAAAGTCAACTCTGCGGCCATGGTCAGGGTGAGAGAACTCCACGTGAGACAGAATTTCTTTCTCTTTTACGTCTTTTGCTGAGCAGCGAGGGCATGATGCGATGATGAGAAGGTTACGTTTGACGTGGTTAGCAAACTCCTGCAGGCTGTTAAACTTGTCGTTGCAAAGCCAGCAAACGTGATTTATGTGAGCTGGATGACAGGTCCCCATGTGGCTGATCACCGATTCTGGAGACGAGGCTGAAAAGTTGCAGTTGACGTCAGAACAGTAAAGAGAGTGGGACTGGGGAGAGAGATGCTGCTCAAGGTGATGCAGAAAATTGCCTAGTCCTATCTCTGCACTCCCGCAATGGACACAGGTGTACGTGTTGTCAGATGGATGGTCCTGTGTCAGGTGCTTTTCCAATTCATTGGGATTCAGGGTACGAA
>NC_090252.1:20764542-20767042 GCF_037325665.1 Littorina saxatilis | reverse complement strand
ATCTGTCTCTCTCTCTCTCTGTCTCTCTGTGTCTCTCTGTGTGTGTGTCTCTCTCTCTCTCTCTCTCTCTCTCTCTCTCTCTCTCTCTCTCTCTCTCTCTCTCTCTCTCTCTCTCTCTCTTTCTCTCTCTGTGCGATCTTATCTTTCTGCAGTTAATGATAATAATGATAAAAATAATAGTAATGTACACTTTGTATGTGCAATTCACTGGGCGAAAAGTGGCGTTTTGTATCTTACAAAAGTACTCAAAATCCCAACAAAACTTCAAGTTTCAATGGGTTTATTACTGTTATGATGGGTGGCCGTTGTTTGTGGTCAGACATTGATTCAACAAGACCGAGTCTAGCATTTTGAATGTTTCTTATCGAATGAAAACAGTGCAAGATTTAAAGGGTTAGACCTAGTGAAATCACACTTTTGGAAAGCAGTATTAAAATATTGGTTGGATAATAACCACTACGATCGTGGGACAGTCGGGCCGACTTTATTATGGAATAATGTATGCATAACGTATAGTGGCAAAGTTTTATTTTTTGAAGGCCAGTCAGTTTTAACCCCCCTTCAGACTTCAAGAATAAGTACTTTAAGACCTTTTAAAACGAATTAAATGTAAATGTGGACAATATTTGTTGGAAAATGATACTGAAAATTAAAAAAAAAAAAGAAAAAGTTTCGACGCTTCCCTTAAAACTTCAAGAATAAGTACATTAGGACTTCAGATGACGAAATGTATGCATATATGTATGCATCTAAGTATCTCAACAAGTTTGGGGGGATGTGTCATTCCCGGTCAAAATCAGCTAGCCCAGAATGACCCCCCGGTCAAAACTGACTAGGCCAGTCAGTTTTAACCCCCCTTCAAACTTCAAGAATAAGTACTTTAAGACCTTTTAAAACGAATTAAATGTAAATGTGGACAATATTTGTTGGAAAATGATACTGAAAATTAGAAAAAAAAAAAAAAGTTTCGACGCTTCCCTTAAAACTTCAAGAATAAGTACATTTAATAGGACTTCAGATGACGAAATGTATGCATATATGTATGCATCTAAGTATCTCAACAAGTTTGGGGGGATGTGTCATTCCCGGTCAAAATCAGCTAGCCCAGAATGACCCCCCGGTCAAAACTGACTAGGCCAGTCAGTTTTAACCCCCCTTCAAACTTCAAGAATAAGTACTTTAAGACCTTTTAAAACGAATTAAATGTAAATGTGAACAATATTTCTTGGAAAATGATACTGAAAATTAAAAAAATTAAAATAACCGGAACCATGCGTCTTTGTTATTGCCAATTATGCTTTTGGATATTGGCAAAAATGGCCGACTTCCGTAGCATTATGCTTTGATGATCGGAAGAAACCATCCAATCACAGCCCCCGAATTCTCCCACGTGTCCATCAGAATAGCTATATGTGATAGGGTGGAGTGGAAGGGGGAAAATAGGCCAGGAAGCATAAATGAGACGCCAAGACAGAGGTTGCGATAACGTGACTTTTAATTAACGTACACCAGAAATAATGGAAGAGACGGGACTAACTCCCTACACACTAGGTAACTGAGGATACGCTTCGCGCCTTACGGTCTTAAACCATCGGAGCGTGACACACTGACAAGGACCGATAACTTCACAAGTTACTACAGGGGGAGCTACGCTATCTATAACGTCGCACAGGATGTGACGCGCCCGCAACACAGGACACGCTATTACACAACAAAGAACTAGGCTAGCGCAGGAAAACTGGGTCTCAACGGCGAAACAACGACATTGACGCTATAACGCCACTAGGATAAAATAGCTACATACATGCGTGCACACCAAAGCATCATTCATACGATCAGAGCATATTATAGACAAGCAAAATTCATTATAAACAAAAGAAACAGCATCTACTTATCTTTCTTTATTTGGTGTTTAACGTCGTTTTCAACCACGAAGGTTATATCGCGACGAGGGAAAGGGGGGGGGGGGGGATGGGTTAGGGGAAAGGGGGGGGGAGATGGGATAGAGCCACTTGTTAAGTGTTTCTTGTTCACAAAAGCACTAATCAAAAAATTGCTCCAGGGGCTTGCAACGTAGTACAATATATGACCTTACTGGGAGAATGCAAGTTTCCAGTACAAAGGACTAAACATTTCTTACATACTGCTTGACTAAAATCTTTACAAACAATGACTATATTCTATACAAGAACCACTCAACAAGGGTAAAAGGAGAAACAGAATCCGTTAGTCGCCTCATACGACATGCGGGGTGCAGAAAAATAAGGATGTGGAAAAGAAGACTTTTGGTAAGTGAAATAAAGGTGATGGATCCAGTCAGGTAGAAATAAGACAACAAGAAAAGAATTGGAAAACTGCAGGGAATAGTAGGGAGAGTTTTCTTGGAAGGAAATATGTTAGGTGAAAGGACTGGTAAGGCAGAAATAAGACAAAAGAAGAGAAGAAACAGAACCGTTAGTCGCCTCTTACGACATGCTGGGTAGCATCGGGTAAATTCTTT
>NC_090252.1:20747042-20759542 GCF_037325665.1 Littorina saxatilis | reverse complement strand
AATCGATGAGATAGTAACAGAGCTTAAACAAGAAACTCCTAATAAAGAGTCAGTAACCAGTCAAAAAAAGGTTATTTTGAGCATGTACAAGGATCTTGGTGACATTGAGAAAGTTCTTTGTATGATTGGTAGCGGTGAAATCGTTCAGGACAGCTGGGAGGATGTTCAAAGGGCAGTTCAGAACATTATGTTTTACATTGATCAAGCTCTTGTCAGACAAACGACTAGCGTGCAGGTGGCTAAAGAGCCTACTTCCAGGCATAGCAGTGTTACACCTAGCGTTGGGTCATCCACCCACAAGTCAGCCAGTGTTAAGTCTGCCATTCATAAAGTAGCTAGCATTACTTCAGCCATCCACAAGTCAGCTAGCCACAAGTCAGGTATCAGGAGATCAGGTAGCCAAGTAGCTTCTCGCGCCGAGTCTCTCCGCTCTAAAAGTGTTAGCTCTGAAGACACTAAATTGGCTCTTAAACTAGAGGCTGCATCCCTGGCCATAAAAGTGGAAGGTGACGCAATAAAGGAAGCTCAGTTTAGTGAACTGGATCTCTTACAACAACAATATGCTGAGAGAACTGCAGCTAGGCAGACTGAGGAAGCTGAGAGAACTGCAGCTAGGCAGACTGAGGAAGCTGAGAGAACAGCAGCTAGGCAGACTGAGGAAGCTGAAAGAAATGCAGCTAGGCTGATCGAAGAAACTGCTAGGCAGGCCGAAGAAGCAGCTAGGCAGGCTAAGGAAGCTAAGAGAACAGCAGCTAGGCAGGCCGAAGAAGCAGCTAGGCAGGCTAAGGAAGCTGAAAGAACAGCAGCTAGGCAGGCCGAAGACACAGCTAGGCAGGCTAAGGAAGCTGAGAGAATAGCAGCTAGACAGGCCGAGGACGCAGCTGAAGCAGCTCTTGAAGATATTAAACAGAAAAAGGCTTTGAGACAAATTCAGTCCACCGAATTGAAAATTAGCTTAAGAGAACAACAAGCTATGTTACAAGTATTGGAACAAGGTGAATCCGTTCAGCAGGATCTCCCTGATCTACCGTCAGTTGATTTGTTGAACACTAGGTTCCACCCTCGTCCTTTCGTTCCCTTGTACAGTCTTGTAGCCCCTCCTCTAAACAATGAGCAAACAGCGATAGGAATAGGGACAGGTGCTGCCGTCATTGCTGACCAAGGGACACACCAGCCAGCCTTGGACGCCACGTCTGTTCCTGTCTGCCACGCCGCCAGCACCCGTGACATCTCTACTGTCAACGCTGCTGTCACCAACTTCGTCGCAGGAACCACAACGACTGAGCCACGACAGCACGCGTTACCTGTCGTGGACCTCGTCGTTGGAGTCAGCGCCTCTACAAGCGCCGCTACTACCAACAACGCCACCTACGAGGCGTACGGACCTCAACGTAGAGAGGATGTCAACGCCCCCCATCACGCCGGAACGAGCGCTCCTTTCGTCCGTCAGGAGCCCTTCACACCCAACTACACGACGGCTGCAACTACATCCTCCATGCGGCCTACAGCGCTGCTGACCACACTGCAGCACCCTCTCGGTGCATACACTGGTCAGCCGCCTCTGCACAACGTTGGACACTCAACGACAAGCGTCACAGGCTCTCGCCCGCCTGATCTCGACCACACAGGTTGGTCCTATCACCTACCAGAGACAAGGGAAGGTGATGAGACGCAAGAACGACACACCTACTTCCCGGAAGAACGTCACCAACGCATGGACCACAGACGTTTTCAAGTTACCCCACCCTGTTTCCCCTATGATACCCACCTACATCCCAAACCAGAGCCTTTCGTGCCCACATTCCTGGACCCACATCAGACCACCCCCAAAGTTATCTGGGGAAACGAAAACGCAAGGCCCCCTGCGTACATGAACTTTGACAAGGAATGTCATGCAGATCGTCCATTTGCCTCCTACCCCCCGTCTGCGTACTACCAACGTCCACTTGCTACTCCTGCCAAGCAGGACACTCCTATGGACTCTCTCGCCAAAACCCTATCAGACGCTCTGATGATCAACCGTTTGCCGATGCAGGAGCCGTGCATTTTTGTTGGTGACCCTCTCCAATATCCAATTTGGAGATCGTCGTTTGCGTTTCTCATCGAGAGACAGAACATAACCAGCAGTGAGAAGTTATTGTATCTGCAACGGTACATCGGAGGTCAAGCAAAGGAGGCCGTGACCGGCTTCTTTCTGCTGAGAGAAGGTGATGCCTACGAGAGAGCCATGGAAGTGCTGGAAAATCGGTTCGGCAACTCATACATCGTTTCGCAAGCTTTCCGGACCAAGCTGGACGAATGGACCCCAGTCAAAAGCAAGGATCCCAAGGGACTCAGAAGTCTGGCCGATTTCTTGCAGCAATGTTCCGTTGCTGCCCAGGAAGTTGGTGGACTGGGCATCCTGGATGATGCCCAATACTTACGGAAGATCGTCGGAAAGCTCCCAGACTGGATGAGTCACAGATGGTCTAGAACAGTTGCTCGAACCAAGGTTGAAAAGAAGAGGTATCCTCTGTTCAATGAACTCGTGTCGTTCGTTACCCTCGAAGCAGACATTTCTAACGACCCTGTTTTCGGCTTGACAAGTGCATCGGGGACACCAAGAAAGTTCACAACGAACCTGTCAACCCTGACAGAGGATGTCACCGCATGTCTGCACTGTCAACTTCCGGACCATGACGCTGGGACATGTAAGGAACTCATAGTGAAGCCTCTGGTTGAGATACGAGATTTTCTGTTCAAGAACCGTATCTGCTACGGATGTCTGAGAAGCAAGGATCACCAGAGCCGTCAATGTAAGCAGAAACAGACGTGCAAGAAGTGCAAGAAGGCTCACCCCACTTGTCTTCATGATGACAATTTCAAATATCAGAACAGTATGAGTGAAAACAAAGGGGCGAGTGAACACAAGAACAATTACCGTACCTCTGCTGCTGACGTTCAAGAGCCACTGTCATCGTCGACCCCTACGGTGTCTGCTCTTAAGGCCAGCGAGGAAAACAGCATCGGTTTCACGTCTATGATCGTTCCCGTTCTCGTTTCCAGTGACTCTAACCCCAACGTAGAAGTGCTGACGTACGCACTACTGGACACTATGTCCAACGCCACTTTTGTAGTGCAGTCAGTGGCTGAAGAAGTTAAAGCCAAATCGCAGCCGACTACACTCAGGGTCTCCACACTGACTGAGGACAATGCTGTGGTCTCCGGCAGGAAGTACTCTGGATTGCGTGTCCGCTCTCCTACCTCCAGTGAGTTTGTCAGGCTCCCTTCTGCCATCTCACGACCTTATCTGACCGTTGACCCCACTCATATCCCCACCTCAGAGACTGTCAAAGCTTACCCACATCTCCAACACCTGTCTCCAAAACTGCCCCCCTTGTACCCTGACTGTGAAGCAGGCCTCCTCATCGGCTACGACTGCGCTGAAGCCCTCATGCCCCTAAACGTTGTCCAAGGACTGCCATTTGCAGTAGAGACTAAGTTAGGTTGGAGCATCGTCGGCAAGGCACCGCATTCCGTCGCCTTTGATGGCATAGCCTCGTCCATGCGCGTCATCGTCAAGCCAGGATCGAGGGAAGAAGAACGTGTAGCTCACGTCTACAAGGTACAGGTGGACGAAGTCTCGTGTACTGACCCATTACATGTTATGGAAAGAGACTTTGCAAGTGACTCAGGATCCATGTCCCAGGACGATGTAAAGTTCATGAAGATCGTGAAGGAAAACGTAAAGATCAACGAAGCTGGTCACTACGAGATGCCCTTACCATTTCGACCAGAGAAACCGTCTCTTCCTAACAACAGAGGTGCCGCAGTCAAGCATCTGAAGGGCCTGAAACGCCAGAAAAAACGAGGGTACCGTGATGACTGCGTCAAGGTCATGACATTAATCTTGTACGGGCTGATCGTGACGTGTTTTGCCTCTAGGGCAATCCACATTGAAACCCTGGATGACATGTCAAGTGATTCCTTCATAAACGCCCTACGCATTGTTGTCTCCATGCGAGGAAACATATCACGCATTTGGTGTGACAAAGGAACGAACTTTGTAGGTGCATGCAACGAGTTCAAACTGGCATGGAAGGAGATGGACTCTGAACGACTGACATCAAAGATGCTGGAAAGCAAATGTGAGTTCAAGTTCAACCCCCCTGCAGCTAGTCACATGGGTGGCGTTTGGGAGCGTCAGATCCGAACGGTACGCAGCATCCTGAATGGTCTTCTCAGAAGATCAGGCCAGCGTCTCACTACTTCATCACTTCGTACGTTCCTATACGAGGTGATGGCCATCGTGAACAGTCGACCACTGTCTGTCGAGTCATTGGAATCGGCAGATGGACCACGCCCTTTGACCCCCAACCACGTCCTCACCATGAAGTCAGGTGCCATCCTTCCGCCCCCTGGTGTGTTTGAAGATCCAGACCTGTACGCCAGGAAACGTTGGCGCTGTGTCCAGCGGATGGCAGACGAATTCTGGCTGCTATGGAAGAGCCAGTACCTTTCACTCTTGCAGAAACGTCGTGTCTGGCAACGTCCCCAGGCAAACGTACAGGTGGGAGATGTTGTTGTCTTGCATGACCAGAACTTGTGCAGATCAGAGTGGTGCATGGCTCGTGTAGTCGAAGTGATGCCGGGATCTGATGGACTGGTCAGACGAGTGAAAGTGCATGTTGGAACAAAGAATCTAGACAATCACGGCCGTCCCACTGGTGATAGTCGCATATTAGAGCGACCTATTCACAAAATGACTGTGTTAGTAGATCGTGAAAATCACAAAGACAAAGCTGTGTAAGTGAACTGAAAGAACATTGAACTTTGGAGTGTTTTTCCAATTTGACAGTTGTAGATTGTTGCGGTTTGTTTTTATATCAGATGATGTAACGGACATTTATGGTTTAAGTGGTGCGGTTTTTTTTATGCCGTCGAGTAATGACTAACGGCATTTAGTTGAAACGAGATGTGTTGAAACATTGAAAATGATTGAACCGTAATAGTGCTGTGTAAATGTTTTGCAACACAATGATTTTGAGTTGTAAATTTGAAATGTCTAATTCTGCGTTATTCTTCTTTTGATATAAGGATTATGTTTGTACAAAGGTTTTTTGAAGTAAATTATATTAATATAATTTCCGGTGGGAGTGTGCATGCCGATGTGGCATGCAGTCACCTACTTTTGTTGTAATTACGTTTGCTCAAGCCATTGCATGATGTAAAAAGAAGTAAACCGTGTTTTTATTGTAGCACCTTGTTGTGACCCGGTTTGTGGAGCGTTAATATTGTTACGTGAGATTCACGTGCTCCTTGTTCAGTTGTTGTGACCTGGTTTTGGTCGGAGTGTCACAAACTGCGTCGTTTAGTTCTAGAACACCGTGAGATTCACGTGCTCTTTTCCGTGTTTTGATTTTGAGGTGAGCCCTGCGAATCTGCGTTGCAAGTTTTAGAATACGTGTGACTCACGTGTTTTTAGCTTTGTGATGTCAGCTAGTTCCTTGGTCTTCTTTCTGTTAAATATACCGTTTTAAGTTTTGAGCATGCACGGAGTGCGTGATCGGTTACTGATTGGTTGTAAAATAGTAGTTTCACCCGATTCTGTCTTAGGAATGTTGTTGGTTGGTCAATTCGGTGACCTTTGACTTTTGAATAACTATTCCATGTTAGGTTTTTGTTTTCATAAATACCGCTGCTTGACTCCTGTCTCGTCAGTCGATCTGAGGGTTTTAGGAAGCGTTTGGTTTTGATGTAAACGTATGAAGGTTAGCAAGTGAACCAACGGAGTGTTTCTTATGTTTTAACGTCAACGTAATGTTCTTGGAGACAGTTGTTTCTCAAGTGTGAATCGTTTTGTGCCCTTCGTTTGTGAGGCAACACGTTTTGGTACTGCTGGTCAACCCACACAGCGCATAAGGTAATTTTGTTGTTACTTGTTTGTGTTGTGTTTTTGGTCGCCATTTTGTAATGACTTTGTGAGTTGTTTATGTATAACGTGAGTTGAAAGTCTGACTTGTTGTAGTGTTTCTTTATTGTGTGTTCAACTGTTCTAGTGTTGTGAACGTACAGCAATGTTTTGTAGACGCTAGAAAGTCGCTAATGTTTATAATGATAACTTGTGTTTTCTGTGGTTAACGAAGTTCGAAGTGAAACGTTTTCTCCGACTTTTTCAGCCTTACGTTAAAAGAATTTAGGTAAAAGAAGCTTGCGGTCTGTGGTGATCGTTTGTAAACGGGCTTATTTCTTGTAACGTTATTGAGGGAAAGTGGATGAGTAAATATCTTGTTTGTGACTTTGATTAACGCAGGAACGTTGTCGTTAGACTTTTTTGGTATGACAGTTTGCTTTGTATTCCTGGCCTGATGAGTCAACGTTTTTGTATTTTTCTGAAAGTAGCCATTTTGGTTTTAAACGTATGTATGCTAAGTTTCTTGAGTATTCTTAGTGCTTATGGTATTGTTGAACGTACGGAACGTAATTCTTTATTGTTGTTGAACGTACAGAACGTAACTCTTTATTGTTGTTGAAGGACTAACCAACGAGTGTTTGGTAATTGTAACTTTCGTGTCTGTTTGTCTTCGCCTGTCTTGTGATTGTTTATTTTTCTTGTTTTTACTTCTCGTGTCTTGTTAATGCATTTGATACTTTTGCCATGTCTAATAATTTGTTTTCTTTTCTCTTTTTCTTTCTGTTCATAAGTTTTTTACCGCATTACGTGGTACTGTAACTATATATCTATACATTACTGATCCCTAGTGTCAGATGTAAAATAATAAACCAGTACTTTTGCGCGTTATCGCTTGTAACCTGTGTTTGTCATTTCGTATGAACAATATGTAGTACCAGCCTCGCTCACGAAGGCGCGCACAGAGAATGTGTGTGTGTGTGGGTGGGTGGGGGGTGTATGTGTGTGAATGTGTGTGTGAGAGAGAGAGAGAGAGACAGAGAGAGAGAGACAGAGAGAGAGAGACAGAGAGAGAGAGAGACTGAGAGCGGATTTGTCCTTCGCTGGGGGTATGCAGTGCCTTCAGTTGGCATTGCACTTCTACTTAATTTTTATGTTGTTGTTTACAGCAGGCAAACACTTTGAAGTGCCGAACATGTGTTGCAATTTCACAGTAAAAAATGACGGTGTAAAACGCAATCAGTCTCGTCGGTACGACTTCTGTCTTATGTGTGGTGCATGTTCAGTAAATGTCTAAAAGCACCGTCTTTGAAATAATCCTCGTTGTTGACAAGGACGTTAAACCTCAAAAGTTATACATCAGCAAATCCTTACTACCGGTAAATTAGTAAGTAAATGGACCTGTTTTTATTCACACAGTACGTAAGGCCTAAACAAAAAAATAGGTGTGGTTACGGTAACCCGACCTACCCTATTTTTTGGGGCCGACCCTATAACTTTTTATTACATTTGTCAAAAAAAGACCACAAAAAAACAAGTATGGAGGTCTCCCTTTTGCGTACTTCGGAGCGGTGTCACGTGATACGCAGAAATGGGTTGGAGGGCAAGAAGGGGAACGGCTAGTAGCGTCAGTGCGCCGCTCGATGATTCGGGAGTGTTTTAATTTAATAATGTCAAAATCAGGAACAAAAACGGTCGACCAGCCAAAAGAGAAGTACATTACATCATTGAGTGACGTTGCTAAAGTGCGATACTTGGAGAAATTGACCGAAGCTCTTTAGTTTCAGACTACATATAATTTCTGCTTCAGTGTGTGTGCATGAGTTTTCATTTTGTTATTATTCAAGAACTTGTAGTTCTATTTCTAACTTTGTATGTTTATGTGTGAAGCTCTTTAGTTTTAGATTACCTATTATTTCTGCTTCAGTGTGTGTGAGTTTTCATTTCATTGTTATTCGAGAAATGGTATTTCTAACTTTGTATGTTTATGTTTGGAGAAGCGATTCTTTTTTCCTTTTTGGGATCAAGTCTGGTGTCTGCTTTAGTGCTTACTTTGATATTTACCTTAGAACATTTATTGTGAACCTGTAAATGTGTAATGTGTGTGTGTTTTTTTTTGTTCTTCTTTTTTATATTTCTTTTTACTTTAGTGCTGCTGAAGACAGTAACTAAAAATTTCCCTGAATTCAGTGTTACGTGTTTTTTGTTTTTAATTTTTATATATATGTTGACAATGACAGTTCAGTTAAATAAAGCGTTGAACACATTATATGTATTTTAATTTTTACCAATCTGTCGAGTCACTCTGTGAATGTGAAGCTGGTGTGAGTGTGATATTTAACACATTACTTTTGATTTGTACCTAATCTCTGCCTTTGTTAGCTCCAGTAGGTGTGTTTTCAATAGTTTTGTTCAATTTTGTGAAACGTTACTGTTTTGAGACAAACCAGACACATATTTTTCCGTTTAGGACAGCTGGGCTCAACATATTAACTTTGTTGACTAAACAAAGGAGCCATTACACAGATACACACTCATTCTGACAATCACTCACCAGATTCTTCACAATTAAGAAATGTCTCAGATAAGACACACGCAAGCTTAAAAAAAGTCTCAAGAACAAAAACGTTACTGCAACAACAATGTATTTATTAGTTCTTACTAAAATCACATGCTTCAATAAAAAAAAAAGCATAAACTGTACAGACATGCTAACCAGCACTGATTAAGGCACACACTTGGAGTCAAAAAGCTATGGCATCAACATAAGCAGTGTTGAATCTGTTTCAAATTGCACACTTCAGTCAAAAAGCTATGGCATCAACATATGCAGTGTTGAATCTGTTTCAAATTGCACACCAGTCAAAAATCACATGTCTGACAATGAGTGAATTAGTGTTTCCAATCAATGAACGGTAACTGTTTACATATAAAAACTGACAAAAAAGTGAGAAAAAAAGAAAAGAACTGTACACACACACACTTGGCATCAGATCTCAAAATCAAATAAGGAATAGTGTTGAGTCTTGAAAATGCTTTGAATTCTACACACTTGAGCCAGGAAGCAAAAAAAGGAACTACACTCATGCCAGCCAGCACAAGTCATACATATACTGTACACAAGTCAAATCAATACTGTGTTTCAGGTTTGGCATCCACATAAACAGTTTTGTTTCTGTTTTAAATCACACACTTGTCAATAAACCGTATACAGACATGCTAACCAGCATTGATTAAGGCACACACTTGAGTCAAAAAGCTATGGCATTAACATAAGCAGTGTTGAATCTTGTTTCAAACTGCACATTTCAGTCAAAAAGCGAGTGAATCGGTGTTTCAATCATTAGCAAAATTAATACTGCTGTTGAGTAAATCTCGGTGTCTTCCTCCAGCGTCGACTTTCGGAGTTCTGAAAAATGCAAGAGCATTTTCCTTGTTGCTTCGGCTTGTGCAACCGATTATGCAACAAGTATTCACCATCTTGAATGAAATTTAGCCAAATCGTCGACGCAAATACGGAATCGCCGCAGCGAAACTTCGCGATCGGCACCACGCTTCCATGTTTTCGCTAAGCGGCGCGGTGGCTTCTTGCCCTCCAAGCCCCGGTGCGCACGAAGTGATGACGTCAATAGGGAGACCTCCATACGATCGAGTGCAGAAAACGCAATGAAAGCGAAAGCGCCCGAGTCGCACACTTATTTCCCTGTCAAGTAGGTTTAATTTGTACACATTAGAAAAAAAAGTTTTTAAAAAAAAAGTGATTGCCTACCTTCCTACCCTATTTTTGTTGGCTATGTTACCGTAACCACACCTATTATTTTTTTTGGCCTAAACGTCAGGTCATAAACGTAAACAGAGACAAGGCACACCGTGAGACCAAACTGCGCACTGCGTGTGTGTGTCGCTCGCCGCGATCGCTGGTCAGTCTCAGCATTAACAAGATGGCGGCCGGCCGAGCCAACCAGAACGCGTTTTTCGACCTCGCTAAGAGGGCTTGTCCCTTCTGTCTAATATAAGTTCTGTGCGCCACCCTAGCGGGACCAATGGAATCTCGCTCTGGCAGCGCGGGGGAAAAAGGGAGGGGAGGTGAAGTGCCCCGAGCCTGTTGCCGGCCTCCCTATCAACTGAAGTTAAACTCCTCAAATATACACAAAAGCTCTTCTATTAAGAAATCCCACATGAACAATGATGTTCAAACAAATGTCATTAGATGACAAACCTTACAACGTATCAGTAGATACCAAACACTTGCAGGTAGACAAAAACGCAGACGAACTGCAAAACTTCCTAGTACCAACTGTCTCAAAGACTGAGCAATTATGTCACACACATACCAATACTTCTTCTTTCTCTTCAGTTCACAAAACGTACACAAGACGTTCATATTGTGATAGGGTGGAGTGGAAGGGGGGTAAATAGGCCAGGAAGCATAAATGAGACACCAAGACAGAGGTTGCGATAACCAGAAATAATGGGAGAGACGGGACTAACTCCCTACACAATAGCAGGGACCTATCTCATATAGGTCTATGACAATAGCATGGGTGCAACCTGGAAAATTCCAAAAACCAGCAAAAGTTGGAGTCCAGCTTTTTTAGTATAAATTTAAAATGCCAAAAAAACAACTCTCCTGGAACAAAAACATCGGCAGCCGATGAAACCAAAAACCGGCTGCCGGCGTGTAGCCGGCAGAGTTGCACCCATGCAATAGGTAACTGAGGATACGCTTCACGCCTTACGGTCTTAAAACATAGGAGCGTGACACACTGACAAGGACCGATAACTTCACAAGTTACTTAGGGGGCGCTATGCTATCTATAACGTCACACAGGATGTGACGCGCCCGCAACACAGGACAGGCTATTACAAAACAAAGAACTTGGCTAGCGCGGGAAAACTGGGTCTCAACGGCGAAACAACGACACTGACGCTATAAGTTAACGCCACTAGGATAAAATAGCCACAAAGTATACGTGCACACCAAAGCATCATTCATACGATCAGAACATATTATAGACAAGCAAAATTCAATATAAACAAAAGAAACAGCATCTACTTACAGTTCACTCCTCAATGAAGAACTAAACACACACGAAGTTACAGCGGGACTGTTCAACACATCGCCGGTCTGAATCACTCACCTCGCTGATGGTAAATCAGCTATTATAGGTTAAGGTGCCTGTGTTTAAGTAGTGATAAAGAGGGATTGTGTTTAAACGGGTTGATTGAGCTTATATTTTGTCATGTGATTTCATGCGCCTGTACCTGTTGGCTCGGTGCTAAGCCCCGCCCCGTGCTGTTGTTGAAGATTGTTATTGGTGTGTGTGTGTGTGAAGTATCATAGTACCACGGGATGCCGGTGACGCGTGGTCCTTTACAAAGTCAAAGGGCAGCACGGCGTGCTTAGTTCAGCCAGATGACGAGAGCTTTTCTTGTCATTTTTTCATTGAAAAAAGGGTGTGATTGATTTTGGATCAAAGTGACATTCAGAGTGACTGTGTGTGTGTGTGTGTGTGGCGGTTAGCTGCCTGGGTTGAATGAACTGAATGTATTGTTGTTGTGGTTAGGGAGGGTAAACACATACCGTATATACGACTCTTTAGACAGTCTAGTGAAAATATAACCATTTTCTGGCTGACTATTGGTTTAAACAAGTTTATTCAATAAATTCCATTGGTACTATTACCGCATACATGAAATAAGGAACATGGAGCACAACAAGCTAGGCTTATGAGCGTACTCTTGGGGGGTAAAGGTGACCAAAACAAAACAACAACAACAACAGACAGAGAGTCTCAACATCCACATCACTAACGCTTGAAATACAGTATGTATTGCTCATGTTTAACGGACCAAAAAACACCGCACTCCACTGCCAAAACCACAGCAACAATACATTCAGTTCATTCAACCCAGGCAGCAGGCAGCTAACCGCCACACACACACACACACACACACAGTCACTCTGAATGTCACTTTGATCCAAAATCAATCACACCCTTTTTTTCAATGAAAAAATGACAACAAAAGCTCTCGTCGTCTGGCTGAACTAAGCACGCCGTGCTGCCCTTTGTAAGGACCACGCGTCACCTGCATCCCACAGTACTATGATACACACACACACAAAAGAACTGGGGCGGGGACGTAGCTCAGTTGGTAGCGCGCTGGCTTTGTGGCCAGTTGGTCGCTGTCAGCGTGGGTTCCCCTATCCTTGGCACAAAGGGTCAAAAATCCAAAACATAAGCCCTTAAAAAAATATGCCCATATTTTTGAAAATAAGCCCTTATTTCTATAAATAAGGCCTTATTTTAGAAATAAGGCCTTACATATTTACAGCCATAAGGAAATAAGGGCATAATGAAATAAGGCCTTATTTCTGATAAGGCCTTACTGAAATAAGGCCTTATTTCTGTTATGACCTTAAAAAAATAAGCCCTTAAAAAATATGCCCATAAAAAATAAGCCCTTAAAAAAATATGCCCATATTTTTCTGCGCATCGCTACTGCGCATCCGGACATTCGAAAGCGCGCACAAACTCGCCTCTCGTTCAAAACATCCGTCATAACATCGAGCGGATACAGTTCGAAAGCGCGCACAAACTCGCCAAAA
>NC_090252.1:20729542-20742042 GCF_037325665.1 Littorina saxatilis | reverse complement strand
TTGCTGACACAGTCAGTCACGATGATTTGCTGACAAAGTCAGTCACGATTTGCTGAAGCAGCCTCTTTGTTTTTTCAGCAGCTGTCTCGATTACAGCAATATTACTATCGCCTAAGGCGAACTATGGGCCACAGAAGGCCCGCTGTGAATATAGTTACCAGAAACAAAACCGTGCTTCGCACCGAACAGTTCGACAGTGACTGACCTACTGACCGAACAGTGACAGTCGCTCATGATACAACCATTCTTTTGCCGAGTCTGAAATTGATCTTCATAAAACTATGTGTAAGTGTAACAAAAGAAAGAACTAATTTCTTTCATATTGCCTGAATAATAACTTTATTAACTGATAATCAAGGTGGCATCGCCGAATGACTGCAAGTGCAAGGCGATCGAAGTGGCACGCGGTGTTCCTCCGGAAAAGGCCGAAGCGGCTGTGACGTCAGTCGTTCAGTGGTGCGTTTAGGAATCGCAAATTCCGCCCTGCCCCTCCTCCCCCCCTCCCCCCCTCCGGCCTTGTTCATGATGTTACCTTGTCTTATACTTGTTTTGCTGGTCATATTTACATTACTTAGTCTTCTGCTGTGTAAGCTTAGTGTTTTGTGCTCCTCGGACTTTAGATTCTTTCCGTGTGGTTCGTGTGTATCATTATAGACTTTTTCTCGGTGTAAGTAAACCAAATAGATTGTTCTCAGCCTCTGTTCATTTTCTTCCATATTTTCCAGCATGTTGAAAAACTCTCAGATTCTGAGAGCACACACACACACACACACACACACACACACACACACACACACACACACACACACACACACACACACACACACACACACACACACCATCATCTGACACATTAACTGATTTTCGACTGACCGATCAATTTGTTGTTCAAAGCATCTACCATAATTATGGGCTTTTTATGAAATTATTAATAAACACAACCCTCTTTTTGAGAATAACATATTGATCGGGGTGAGTCGCATAGAAAATGAATCTTTGCCTGTTGTACACAATTTTAAATTTTACACGAAAAACACGTTTTTACGCTTATGTCAAGAAAAACATAATTAATAGCAGCTAGACGGGTCAAGAAAATTACAAGTGTTTATCGTAACACACTTTCTGCTTGAACAGCGCTATTCAATCTAAAACATTCCACCCCAAAGCTGGCCTGATGTGACTGCCGAAGAAATTGGAAATTATAGGAAGGCAAGGTAGAACGGACATCCCCCTCCCTCAACTCTAACCACCATCATTCACCCTTTCCTCGAGCTTCTGCTGACATCTCTTATCTCGTACACACGCATAGACCCCAGTATGACGGCTTACTAGTGCCAAAACCTCATAATTGTAATTATCAAGGGAAAATTAGTAATTTTCCCTTGATAATTACCATTTTCACCTGTGTATTACTAATTTTCCCGGGAAAATTACTAATTTTCCCGGAATAATTACTAACTTTCACCTGTTAATTACTAATTTTTAGTTTTGGCTCACTTCCTGATGGATTGCTATTGCCAAAACTAAAAATTAGTAATTTTCCCGTGAAAATGAGTAACTAACAGGTGAAAACAGTAACTGACAGCGTTAATCAGTAATTATCACGTGATAATGGGTAACACCAGGTTTTGGCACTAGTAAGCCGTCATAGGGATTACTAGTGCCAAAACCTCATAATTGTAATTATCAAGGGAAAATTAGTAATTTTCCCTTGATAATTACCATTTTCACGTGTTAATTACTAATTTTCCCGGTAAAATTACTAACTTTCACCTGTTAATTACTAAACGAGTAAAAACAGTAACTGACAGCGTTAATTAGTAATTATCACATGATAATGGGTAACCCCAGGTTTTGGCACTAGTAAGCTGTCATACCCCAGGGCCTGCGGCACACTATAAACATTCACCCGCATCCCTTCGCCGGGACGGACACGGGTCAACTTTATGTGCAGACCCAGAGACGGTATCCATCTCCCACCCCCGTGTCACCACAATGGCACGTTAAAGATCTTGGTCATTCTACCATAAGTGCAGATGGTTGATACCACCTAAACACGCAAACATCAAAAAGCCGTGAGGGCGTAAAACTCGAATCGTATAAACCAATTCATGTCCAATATAGGCAATTAAGACCTGACGGACAATAAGCCCCTTAAAATTTACTTTTTTTCGCTCTTACCACCACCATCCGCCCTACCCACTTGTCTTTAGACTATATAGCTACGTGGGGGGTAACGTCCAGTTGCGGGAGGCGAGGGGGGACTAGAACAAAGGCCCCTCTGTTATGACGGCTTACTAGTGCCAAAACCTCATAATTGTAATTATCAAGGGAAAATTAGTAATTTTCCTTTACTAATTTTCCCTTGATAATTACCATTTTCTCGTGTTTATTACTAATTTTTCTGGAATAATTACTAACTTTCACCTGTTAATTACTAATTTTTAGTTTTGGCTCACTTCCTGACGGATTGCTAGTGCCAAAACTAAAAATTAGTAATTTTCTCGTGAAAATGAGTAACTAACAGGTGAAAACAGTAACTGACAGCGTTAATTAGTAATTAACACGTCATAATGGGTAACCCCAGGTTTTGGCACTAGTAAGCCGTCATAGGGCTTACTAGTGGCAAAACCTCATAATTGTAATTATCAAGGGAAAATTAGTAATTTTCCCTTGATAATTACCATTTTCACGTGTTAATTACTACTTTTCCCCGGAAAATTACTAACTTTCACCTGTTAATTACTAATGTTTAGTTTTGGCTCACTTCCTGACGGATAGCTAGTGCCAAAACTAAACATTAGTCATTTTCCCGTGAAAATGACTAATTATCCCGTGAAAATGAGTAACTAACGTGTGAAAACAGTAACTGACAGCGTTAATTAGTAATTATCACGTGATAATGGGTAACCCCAGGTTTTGGCACTAGTAAGCCGTCATACTCTGTGGTCAGTCGGCTTCCCAGGGCCAGCCAAGCTCGCCTCAGCAACACATGTGAAAGTAATTAACTCGCTCGGCACCGGAGTTTTGCTAAGGAATAGAGTAAAACTCCAATTCGGCTACACAAAAGTTGTCAGCTTAAAGTGACCTACTTTCTCTGCTCAACGCACGGGCTATTCGTACTGTATTTCCTCTTGTACACTTACAAGGCTCGTATGGGGAAAATAAGAGATACCAACAAAAAATGTATGTGTACTGCACTTTTCTCCACACATGTATAAAATTTATGTCATTCACCAAAACTGAAAACTTTTCTGTCGTCTGCTCGCGTTGTAGGGATTAGCTGTTCTCTTCTCCTCCCCTTGTTGCATCCTAGTTCTTCAGTTGTTTCTAATGTTCCGTTGATGTTGTGTTTTGGTCTTCCGTTCATAATTAGTCTTGTTCAAAATTAAAAAAAACTCAAACTTCTTGTTGTTGTATTCGAATGAACTAATAAAAAGCTGTTTAACAGCTGTGTTGTCAAATCGAGTTTTTTTTCCAAAGTCAGTGTGGCGCCTGCGCAAAACAAATGCGCATAAGAAACGGCGTCTGCTATCAAAACCTGAGATCAACGCATCGACACAAAAACTGTCATTTTGTAAGTTTGGAACAACAAATCAAGGTCAGAACAGCTATTAAATCGCTATTGTATTTTCAGAGTAGCAATAGGGTCCGATATTTAGACTCGAACAAGTATAATATTATACTTGTCTCGTCTAAATATCAATATTATAGCAAAGAGAAGCAAGTGGCACCTACACAACAACAAGGCGACTTGTATTTTCATATATGAGAACGTTTACTCACCTTTGAACTTAAGTCAGAATACTGTCTTCTCGGCGCAACTGACATCTTCGGGATTTTCAGCCGTGCGTCCCAAATATTAAGATGGCCTACTTCGACCAGGGACCTATATCTAATATAGGTCTATGCTTCGACTGACCGCAATCAGAGACTCTAGTGTATACTCTAGAGTCTCTGCCGCAATCCACCGACTGAAGACGAAAAGTGCCTGCGGGATTCATTGCAATGCTTGGAGTAAGTTGCCTGAAAATGGATGAATTCTGTTGCTAGGGTGGATTGCTTTTAAGTGGGGAGGCAGTAAAACATGCCATTGAGATAAGATATGAATGAAAAAAGGTAAAAGATTAAAACTTCTTCTTCGGCGTTCCAGGATTTTTGGCCTCAGGTCAGACTTCAAGTTTTTGTAGCTTGAATAAAGCTAGTGGTCAGGATCAGGGAGTCTTTGGTGCCCCAGAGTTGCTCCTGCAGTGTGGCAACTTGTGGCCAGTGATCTGTTCTGGCTTCCTGGTGGAGCGGGCAGGTCTGCAGGATGTGCTCCGGGGTCTGTGGGCCTGTTTCGCACGGGCAGTTCGGTGTGTGCGACAGACCAAGGCGGTGCATGTGGGCACGCAGTCGACAGTGTCCAGTCCGTAGGCGGAAGAGGATGGTCTGCTGATGGCGCTGTAAGTTGGGCATCTGATCATCAGATGGCAGGCTGTGTTGGGCATTCCAGGTGGTTTGGTAGTGTCAAAAGATTAAAACGACGGAGTGGAGAGCGCACTCTTTCGGGTATTCCCATTGCCGGTGTGTATGTGCGCATGATTAATGCGCGGTAGGGCCTGTGGACAAAGGCGGGTCGAGAGACGATTCCACTGACTTGTATCAAATTTATGTTATTAGTGTTCAATATCTGTGGTTGTGTGTACAACGCAGTCGGCGGTTCACTGCGTTAGCTTCAATCTGTAGCCCTTTAAGCATGAAACCCTGTCGAACTTACTGGTGCGCCAGCGCAGACTATTTATAGAACACACAGAATCGGGAATACCCGACGAACCCGGATAATTATATTCATAAATAGTGCAGTGAGAATAGTCAACACGTATTGTAATCATCCTGCACAGAAGTGATGTGTGGCGTCGCGTCACCATGCCAAGTCTGAGACTGTAGTCTACTATACAAGTCTCTGATGTCAAGTAAAATTGATGGATTAAATCGGCAGCTTGACGATGTCATTAGACACATGATATTCTGCAGTAAGAAGTTGGGAGATATGCAGCGAAACAGATGTGCTCAGCTTTGAACAGATTCAGTGTTTTCTGAGGAAATTGCGATGACAGCGAACGCTTGCCGTCATCGACGGTCGGCACATTCATCGTAGTGTAAGTTTCTGAGAATACGGCATTGCTTGAAGTCTGAATTGGGCATGTGTCATTGTATGTGTGTGTGTGTGTGTGTGTGTGTGTGTGTGTGTGTGTGTGTGTGTGTGTGTGTGTGTGTGTTTTGTTGGTGTTTGTTGTGTGTGTGTGGGGGGGGAGGGGGTGTATAATAGATGCATGTTTGTGTGTGTGTGTGTGTGTGTTTGTGTGTGTGCGTTTGTGTGTGTGTGTGTGTGTGCAGTGTGTAAGTGTGGGCCAGTGTGTGTGAGCGAGCTTAACTGACTTCATGCAGTGTGTTTTGCTTGAATCAAACTGTTAACTGATTCGGATTGAGGTATTTTGTTTCTCTTTTTCTTTTGCAGTTTTTTCCAGTGAGCTGAAAAGAATTGGGAGCCGTCTTTTCATTTATTTGTATAAAATTCGTTGATTAATTAGTCACTATTTTGTTCATCTATTTCACAAGAATGGCATCCTGTGAAGTAGTAGTGGTAACAGTAGTAATCTTCTTAGCCGTAGTAGTGGTTGCAGTAGTAGACTAGTACAGTGTATTAGTCGCACTAGTTGTAACTGCTGCTGGTTATCACAACATCCACTCATACGGTTTTACTGGTGTGCTCTATTTAGCAAAATGTGTACTGTTAAGTCGGGGTGGTGTAGCTAAATAGTGCCTTGGTCCAAAGAATTCGCGTAAAATGATAAATGCATGATGCAATCATTATTCAATTCATACAGTATGTGTCCGAACTTTTGTTGGTTGGTCGTGTGAGATTGTGCAAATCAGCATCTTCATCCTCATTTGCCTTCTTCCGTTTATTTATTAATTTGTTTGTTTATTTGTTTATTAGACCGGCACGGTTGGCCTAGTGGTAAGGCGTCCGCCCCGTGATCGGGAGGTCGTGGGTTCGAACCCCGGCCGGGTCATACCTAAGACTTTAAAATTGGCAGTCTAGTGGCTGCTCCGCCTGGCGTCTGGCATTATGGGGTTAGTGCTAGGACTGGTTGGTCCGGTGTCAGAATAATGTGACTGGGTGAGACATGAAGCCTGTGCTGCGACTTCTGTCTTGTGTGTGGCGCACGTACGTTATATGTCAAAGCAGCACCGCCCTGATATGGCCCTTTGTGGTCGGCTGGGCGTTAAGCAAACAAACAAACAATTTGTTTATTCATTCATTCCTCAATTAATGTTCTTAATTATTCATTCATTAAAATATATCTTTATATTTGTATTCATTTATTTATTTATTTACAATACATTTATTGATAATTATATTTATTCATCAATTGATTTGCTAATTTATTCATTCATCAATGTATGTGTATATGTGTGTAGTTGTTTACTTATGTATTTACTTATGTTTGTATTTATTTGTTAATTTGTTTATCTACTTATTCATTTTATTTATTTATCTTTTGTTTTATTTGTTGACACATTCATTAACTTACTTATGTATGTATTCAATCATTTGTTGATTTGTTTGTTTACTTATTCATTTATTAATTCTTCAAGCAGAGTGTGTTTATTTATTTATTCATTTTATTTATTTATCTATTGTTTTATTTGTTAACATATTCATTAACTTACTTATTTATGTAATCATTTGTTAATTTGTTTGTATACTTATTCATTTACTAATTCACTTATTTATTTGTCATACTGATGTAAAATAATCATGATCACCATCATTAGAAAATAGCAGTAGCAAAAGTTGTAGCAACAGTAGTAGTAACAGTAGCAGTAGAGTAGTAGAAGCAGTAGTACGAGATAATAAAAGTCATAGATACAGCAGTATAGTAGTACACACTTGTCATGGCCCTAAATCAATTCTCTTCATGACTAAACAGCACACCGTTCCTTCATCTGAATCTGAAATGAATTTGACTCTTACTGATATTATACCATCTGAATCTGAAATGAATTTGACTCTTACTGATATTATACCATCTGTCAGGAAATTAAGAACTCTTGGTTTGCTCTTTGCGTCAATTCAGGACTGATTTTTGTTGGGTTATTTTTGTTTGATAATTAATGATAGTTAATTAAAAACTCGACATAAAATGGCTGGTATAGTGAACTGGTTGAGTTTTTTACATTTAGTCAAGTTTTGACTAAATGTTTTAACATCGAGGGGGAATCGAAACGAGGGTCGTGGTGTATGTGTGTGTGTGCGTGTTATGCACGCAATTTTTGTTTCTATAATGACGTTTGTCTCGGTGACTTTGGCATCATAAGCAGTGGAAAAAACAGGTCCCTGCCAGACTTGCTTGACATGACCTCATTTACATGATACACACGTGTGATTTGAACGATTATTATCTCACGGGTGTCTCTCTCACGTATGTGGGATAAAAACCTGTACAAGATAGCAGCTACAATAACGTTAGACATGGTCAGTGGATGTCACTTACATCTAAATTAGAATTTTTTAAAAAGAGTGTGGCTGTTTGCCTTTTCTCTTTTTTAGTTTTCATTATTAAAAAATCAAATCAAATCAAATCAAATTAACTTTATTATATCATCTTGAAAAATTACAGTAGTGGACAAACGAAACACTACAACATTATTAACATTTAAATACCTGTACTAACTAATACAATTATCCTTGACTAAACACATCATTGCATAAACGCACTCTCACTAAAAAAAGATTCATTACTCACAAATGAAATTCAATTCCTCTTAAAAAACATTACATTATTTATTACTTTGTTTGCTTGTTTGTTTGTTGTGTCTGTCACAATAATTGAACACTTGCCTTCTTGAGATGAAAGAAACAACGCCTAACCAGTTCATTTAGAGACCGGCACGGTTGGCCTAGTGGTAAGGCGTCCGCCCCGTGATCGGGAGGTCGTGGGTTCGAACCCTGGCCGGGTCATACCTAAGACTTTAAAATTGGCAATCTAGTGGCTGCTCCGCCTGGCGTCTGGCATTATGGGGATAGTGCTAGGACTGGTTGGTCCGGTGTCAGAATAATGTGACTGGGTGAGACATGAAGCCTGTGCTGCGACTTCTGTCTTGTGTGTGGCGCACGTTATATGTCAAAGCAGCACCGCCCTGATATGGCCCTTCGTGGTCGGCTGGGCGTTAAGCAAAACAAACAAACAAACAAACAAACAAAGTTCATTTAGAGTTCATCAGCTCATTATTATTTGTTTGCCTGTCCACTTCAAAGAGTGAATGTTTTGTTTTGTCTTAAAATAAATGTTTCAAGTACTAGCCTATATTTCCCTTTATTCTTGATTTTGAAAAGTTAGAAGTGTATTTGTTTTGGATTTTTTCATAATTACTTAACTTACTTTTTGCGTCTTTTTTTCAAAACAGGTGTAATAACACTCCTTGAAACATGGATCAACACAGCCGATCTTCCATTCTACCAAGCAGGCATGACACCAGCTTTGATGACGACGATGACATCATTTTCATGGGGACAGAATCTCCTTCCATTCTGAGAAAAGTGTGGTCAGATCCAATCATAAAACAGGAACCAGAGACTGTCGAGGAGGAGGATGATGACGTCATTTTCCAAGGAGTAGGCACACATCCTGCTTTCATAGTATCTTCTACACCAGTAACCAGAGACGCGAAGAACGTCTTGCCTCTGACTAGTGATCCTCACACAGCTACCAGCGCGAGCAGCTCTCTTTCATCAGAACAACGTAACACTTTCATTGCTGGTCCTTCTGCAACTTTGCCTGGCCGAGATGAAACTATTACTGAAGGTGAAGAGTCGCTTCCAAGAAGTGTTTGCCTGCCTTCAGGATCACGCCCCGCTACCTCAGAAGCTAAGTCCGGCGAAGCACTGTCTTCTGAAGAACTTGGTCAACCCTCCATAAGATGCACACACGAGAACAACGTAATTTATGGTGACTCTATCGTCCTTGAGTTCAGTGAGGATGGCGAAAGTATTTCTCATTATAGTGCCGATATGGAAGCTCCTGATGAAGCTGATGAGGAACTACAATCATCTGCAATGTATCAGCGTCCTGATAGACAAATACAGGATGGTAAAGACACGAGCGAGTCAACAGTCAACGAACAAGAAGAATCAAGTCAAAGTGGGAGCTCTGCCACAGCAGGTCACAGCCAAGCCGAAGAAGCAGGCTCAAGTTCAGAAGAAGCGTTCAGTGGATTCACAATTAACAATGTGAGGTCTTTGAAAGTTGAAACTGAAGTATTCAGTCAGCAGATCACAACACAGGGGTCCGCGAGTGGCTTCAAGAAAGAAACAGAGTCAAGAAATATTAATCAGTTTTCGAGTTGTCATCAGCCTTCTGCAACTCAACAGACCTGCAGAATATCTGTTGACGTGCCACTGCCAGAACAGAAACCCAACACCCTTGAAACCGGAGCAGCACCAACCAAGTCACTGAGGCAGTTATCGGCAGAGGGGTACTACCGCTGTGGCGGGTTTGGCGGCATGTGCAGATTTCATTCCCTGATTCCTAATGATTTTGAGAAGCATCTGAGAGAGGACCATCCATACGACGACATGTGCACTTGTGTTCATTGTGGGAGTGCCGAAATGGGTCTGGGCAATTTCCTCCACCATCTTGAGCAGCATCTCTCCCTTCAGTCTCACGCACTGTACTGCTCTGACACATTCTGCGAATTCTCCTCCTATTCACCAGAAGAGGTGATAAGTCACATGGGGACCTGTCACCCAGCTCACAGAAATCACATCTGCTGGCTTTGCAACGACAAATTTAACCGCCTGCAGGAGTTTTCTAACCATATAAAACGAAACCTTGTAACCATCGCCAAATGTCCGCACTGCTCAGCGAAAGACGTGAATGAGAAAGCCATACTGTCACACATGATGTCCATTCACCCTGACCATGGCCGCAGAGTTGACTTTCACAAAACCCTCCTCTGTCAGGACCGCAAGATGAACAGCTGGAACCAGCAGAACGTCCCAGGTGCTAACAACGACAGTCAAGGGCCTTCAGCCCACATGCTGGCCCAAGCAGTTCCAGCTGAACACATCAGCTTGGACAAGGTTAGTCACAGTGGTTTATTAAGGCAGCAGAATACCCATGTTGACAGAAAAGTAGGCAGAATCGCTCCCATCACTGGACTACAGACACATGCATTACCACCAGACGAAATGCCTCCGCTACAGAGACAAAGGCCAACTGTTGTCAACGAAGAGGTACAAAGGCCAGCTTTCTACAATTTTCTGCAGAGCAGGGACCCTTCATCTGACAGACCTGAAAATGCATTTAGGACTTGGGAAGAGAATCAACAGGAGGAAGAATCCTCTGGCAATCCTCAGCATGTCTTGACTGCTGCAGGTTGTCCTGAGACAACCAGTCTTCAGAAAGAAATGACAACCAATGATGATCTGCAACACTTTCTAGGTGTAGGAGGCAATGATCAGCGTGAAACTGGAGAAAGTTATCAATATGAATCAAGCACAACTGACACTCAGCATTTCTTAGGGGATGAAGGCAGAAACCAACATGAAAACGCACAGCCTGAGAGTAATGAGCTCTACTTGGATGGGGCCAAGTTAGAACGGAACCTGGTAACCTCTGATTATCCCATCGAGGGTGCTCCCGTGTCTCTTGAACAATCGTTCGGTGTCCAAAGCAGTCAGCAACATATGAACACTGGAGATACTAATGAAGCCACGACCACCAGTCTGCAGGAACTAGGAGTCGTGACAGACGCATGTGAAGAAGGCTTTAGATACATTCAAACAAGTGAACATTGCGACATGGACGGTGGAGAAAAGGTGACGGGTAGTTTGCAACTTGTCCAGACTAGCACAAGTGGTACGAACCGCAGCCTGGAATCTGCAATGGATGGCCAGCTAAAAGCATACAGTTTCTCTGCTGATCCTGATTTTAATAATGTCAAAAACGAATCCTCTCGGCGCAAAAAGGAGAGTGGTTCTGATCCTGATCAACAAAGAGCTGAAAACACAACAGGCGATTGCCCTGGAAGCAGTATTAGTGAGACGGTCAAGGAATCTTGTGCACGGAACTCACACTCTATTCTGTCAAACATACAAAAGACAGCAGGCAGCACAGCAAACTTCGGGCCACAAGCCGAACACGCTATTACAAGAGAAAGAAAAGAAAAAGGGAGTCCTCACAACGAACATCAAGTTGGTGGTGCGACTGAAGTAATGTCACCTACGAGAGATGTTCTTGTCGTCATCGAAAGGCAGATTGACATTGAAACAGTCACCATTCCGTTGGAGTCTTGGGTCTGTCAGACACTCAGGCGGCAGGATATAACCGAGGAATTGGATGCATTCGAAATTCTGTGCAATTACTGTGACTTTGGCTCCCGTACCGTGGACGATCACATGAAGCATCTGTTTTCCTCCCATCCTGGCTCTTTTAAGGGGTTTGCTTGCCGCTTGTGTGACTTTGTCTCTGCTGACCTTGATTCAAAGTTCAACCACAAATGTCGACGATTGCGTTCTCTTCCTGAACAAGTCACCAAACCGATTCCAGTTCAGCCAACATCTCACAAGCAGAAAGCAGCACAGAAGAGTGCGTCTGCGAAGAACAGGTCCAAGCCAAAGCAGACTGTCAGAGCGAAGCCTTTAGTGCACTGCAACCTGTGTACAAAGGCAGGCATTTCCCACCCCAACATGCGGCGTCATGTCTACAGGGATCATTCTGAAGTGATGGTGTGCCCGCTGTGTCAGAAGAAGCCAGCCAACGACCGAGTTTTCTTTCTTCATTTTAGAGATGTGCACCCGGGCAAGCGTCGCCTCTTCTACACAGCGAAGGTCTCAAACTATCTGTCTGTGGACATCCCACCAACAACTCCGAAGCAGAGACGTAGGAGTGTTAATACTTTCAAAAAGTCTGACAGGCCTAAGGCAAAGCCCTCCATGAAAACTGGAGCTCTTGCACCGTCTACTTCACAGCCATCAAGCACAAAGAAGACATACAAATGTCCTTTGCGAGTATGTCGGCTGTGCCAGCACTCTGGCCATAGCTTGGCAAGGATGCGTTTGCACGTGTACACAGAACATAAGCAGAAGATGAAGTGCCCTAAGTGTGATGTCTACCCGATCAATGATAGAAACCTTTACCAACACCTCTCTGAGTCGCACGAGGAAAACAAAGATACGCTGTACAGAGAATGTAGGTCAGTGAAGTGGATCGGACTTGCCATAGTCAAAGCAGACGATCTAAAACAGCCAAAGAAGCGGAAATATACTAACAGTGCAGCGGAGGCTTTACGTGCTAAACATGCACAAGTTGTCCACGAAAGACGTAGACACACAAATGGTAGGTTTAGAACTAAAATTACCAACAGGCATCGAAAAGTTGTTCCTCCAAGAACAGAATCAAGACCTTCCAACGCAGGCGTTTCTGTAGCGGCTGATACAAGTTCAAGAG